>NW_027517408.1:242500-542500 GCF_048772815.1 Callospermophilus lateralis
CAACCTAATTCTGAACATTGCCCAGAAACCTATCCATATAACAAGATGCCTTTTCATATAAGGGTCTGCTGGCTGCATCATGTCAGTCACAAGCCATTTGAAAGCCAACGGCCGATCCACATGAAACCACCAGAGATGTTTTATCTCACACCTACCCACCTTTGCTTTAGGCCCACTACTCAGCAGGTTCCAACTTACTGGCATCTCTGTTCTACACAATTTTTTTGTGAAACCCAGTCAATCAAGGCACTTTCTGGTACACTCATGATCAGCAACAGGATCTCCAATGGTTTTCCAGTGCCACCTGGTCATGGGAATTTCAAAAATTTCATGGTATTTATCGAGCCCATTTTTCAAGGATGAAGTTGTAGGCACTGAGGGTTTCATTTAATTCAGTAACCATTAAATGGTGAGGAAGCCCATTTCAATGAATGCTCTGGATAATTCTCACAGGCAAGGCTTCCCAAAGTGTTGCCAAATGGTCACATGAAGCCAGGCCCATTGAGGTCTACAATGTAAAATCCTTGCCTGTTTTGCCTCTCAACTATGGCTGCTAATTCTTTCAGAAAAAAATTATGTGATAACCTGGCTGAGATTCCCTGTGCTCTGTGGAAAGCCTTCCTGGGCACAGATCTCAGATTCCAAGGGTGACTCTCATGCATGGCCTTCTAAAATCCCAACAAAACTCATGGCAATACTTCTCTGAGATCAGTTCCAGAACTCAGTCTCTAAGGGGAATCACACCAGAGTTCAAGACCAGGTGGAGCCAGTCATATTTTTCAACAACCACACTAATAACCACAATTAAAACCAGAACACTTCCACATGGCCATCATCTTCTTCCATATAGACACTCATTTTAACCTCTGGATGGAGGTTTCCATGAGGGTCACAGCCCAAGACAGTGTCCAAAATAAGCTCCCTTGCCCCTCATTTGCTTAAAGTTGGGGTGACCTGAACACCTTTCTGTGAACCATGACTGATCAAATAGGCCTGCCGTTAATACTGCTCTGCTTCTCCAATTTGAGGACTACTGACTGTGGGGTTTAGAATCTTCATGTGAATTGGAATCATTGGAATCACCTATGGGCTAGCCTCTGAAGGGCTTTGAAGAACTCATTTGACCCAAAGGCACCCTATTCTCACTTGATAGAGGTCAGGAATCTTACAGAGGTAGGGAGAGACTTCATCCACAAGGACTGCTCTTTTGGCCATTTTGGTTTTGGATGAACACGTGGGATGTATAAGGTGCTGAGTATCTAACCACAGCCTCACACAGGGCCAAGAGGCTGTTTCAGAAACATCCATTTCCAATGAAATTAAGCAAAGAGCCACAGGTGATGCCCATTCATTTCCATTTGAAAACTGTTTTCTTCAGGCTTCACAAATGAGTGTCCTGAGGTAAAAACCTTCCTGAAATTCAGGGCAGCAGAACAATAGGTAAGCAAAAGCCCGAAAGAAGGGTTTCTCCACTGAGACTTTCCTGGTCCCACTGATATCTGAGTTTTCTTAGATGCTCGCCATTCCCTTCAGCTATCCAGTACATCACCATATCACAGAGCTTGGAGGTGGTACATATCTTGGACACAAAACCATGAGGCTATTCTGGAGAGTTTCCAGAATTCAGGAAGAAAACAGAAACTTAGTAAGAGAGCAGATGTTGCCCTTCAATAAGACAAGCTGCAGTCCATTTGTAAATTGGGCAGGATGAATGTTTGGAAGCTTTCTACTAGACAGAACACATCCATTGATGCATTCTCTTTTCTAATGTCTACAACCACGGACAGAGTGGGATGCACAGACATAGAAGCACTCGCCTTGTCAAACGACTTACTGGAAACAGTCCACACCAATCCAAACAAAGAGCCTTTCCTTCCTATTCTCAGAACATGAGACAAAACCACAAACCCACACACACACACTCAAAGGCACCTCCTTTGCTCAAGTAAGTCTGTGACTATCCAGAGTGTCCTCGGAATGGTGGGCCATTGTATGTTTCCCCAAAATGGCCTGTCCTGTATCAGATCTAGTCTCCTTGGCCAACACTTTGAAGTTGTTAGGAGCCATGGGTGAGCCACTACCTGATTTCCCAGGAAAAGCTCCTCTTCAGAGCTTTCCTGTCATTTGGCCATCGTCACATCAGTAGGTACTAAGAAAGACTGACTCTGTTCTTGATAAATCAAAACAAGTGAGACCACTGGGACTGGGACTGTGACTGGATCTTTGTGCCTGTCTTCCAGGATCAAACGTCCAGAGAGTTCCATCACCAAGGCAGTGAGGTGAGGTCATTTCCTTCAGGAACTGAATGAGGTCACTGACTTTGCAACCACTTTGTCCTAAAAGTTACTTCTAAAAGTCCCATGAGATGGAGGCTGTCCCTACTTCCTGTCACACTTTCACAGTTAGAATGGTATACCAACCATAGGTACCTGGGAACAGCTCTCCACACAGGCCTGGTTTGGTCCATCTTCTCTACATTAAGAAGGTAGAGGCTGATTGAGACACATCCCTTCATCCTGACCAGATAGTTTGCCATGGAAGATGTCTTTTGCTCTCTCAGGTCCTTCATAGCTTCCTTCATCATCTCAGGGGATCATTTCTGCATATACCTTTGATGTTCTCAGCAGGTGGAAGATCCCCTACATTCCTGTATTGTAAGACCAACTCTGTCCCTCCTCTTCTGTAAAGTTAGATTGAGGGAAAAGTGTATGTTTAGGGTTAATAACATTTTGATTTGCGTTAGGAATCTTTCTGCCAGATGAATAATGGTATTGGGAGCCTGTGATATTTACAAAAATATATAGGTAAAATATAAGTATAAAAACAGAAATCTAGGTAAGATTGGAAGCCAGAAGGGAACTGGGCCCATGAGTGGGATACTTAGGTTTGAATTATGTTCTGCACATGTGTCTCAGATAAATTGATATACAATGGCATAGGACCTTATACCTTGGATAATTGATTGTCGAAGAGAACATCGAGTCAAAAAACTATAGTCAGTAGCATTAGGAAGATAGTCAGTAGGTTTAGAAAGAAGAGTGAGTATAGGATTTGGACCAAAAGTTCTTTAGCAATAGGGTTTCGGGTAGAGAGTGAATGTAAATGTCAGCATATGTGAAGTATCAGTCACAATGATGAACTGGGGGAAATATGTATGAAAGCAGGTATCAATAAAGATATTACGAAATCAGGCAAAGTATGAAGTGAGTGATAGGATTAGACATTTTCAACATGTTTGAGGTTGAATATATAATCTTAGGAAGAAACAAATATGTAGTCACCAATTGGATTTACATTTGAGAGCATTAGGCAACCTGGACATGGTTCTTTTTAGTAATCCACGCTCCCTTGGCATTTAGGCTTTGATACAATCATGAGTGTGACCTTCGCTTTTTGTGTCCAGAATATTCCTGTGATGAAATCTATATATAGATAAGGTGACATGAGTATTTCTTCCACCATTTCTGGGAGCAATATTTTGAAGACGTATAAATTAGTATTGAAGGGACAAAGAGGAGTACACTGTATCTATGAATATAGAGATAATGCATTAATAGACAATACTGTGAATAAAAAACATAACTGGTTCCAACTTTAAATAATGGATTGAATTGAATCGTGAACATATAGAGGAAATCTTATATTGATATACAATTTTTCATTCCAACCAGTTATACATCTAATGTTAATATTAATGTTATGGTTCATCATGAAGAGTGTGTGAGTTTAGCTTCGAAATTGATTATGGAAATTGAAAACAATGTATTTGGAAAGAAGTCTCATGAAAAGACGAGTCAAGTAACATGGAGGAATACATGTGTTCTGAAGCAAGAAGTGTTTGAAAGTGAAACAAATTCCTATATATTTGTGAACTTGTGGATGAAATACATATCCTATGATGTGCAAAAACTGAAGAAATAGTAATGTACCAGTGTTGGATTAAAATGAAGGTCAATATAGACATCATGTCCCATTGGAATCTACTGGCATTGATGTTAAACTGGGTCAGTTACTGTAGAAATATTAGGATTTGTAAACACCATTGATTGAAGTTAGTTTTCAGTACTGGGAAACAAATATGTATTTCAGGTGGATGAATATTTCTGAGAATTATCTTCTGAAAAGTTGATTATAAATCCATATACATGAACATGAATGAATTTACAGAGTGTGTATAAGACACATATATTTCATATTTTGAGAAATCTGGATATATATATATATATATATATATATATATATATATATATATTTTAAATAAACACAAATATACATTAAAAAGTATCAATAAATACATGCTAATCATAATTCATCATGTAATATACATCATCCACAGATGCAAAAATATTTATTATACTGAACATGGATTTATGTATAATATTGTTCTACTGGGAAGCTCACACATAGTTTGAATTTTCAGTTCCCACAGGGTTTAGTAGGACTGATCTCTTCTCACAATTTGTATCTGCCAATTCAGCCAACTCATGAAAATGTACGTGTGATACCAGGTAGGATTCTCTATGTGCATATAAAAATACATGTGCTGAGTAGGCTATAGAGAAAGGGAGACATATCAACATATTTGTGAACTTTAAAAACACATGGAGTACTATTTCAATTAAAAATTGAGTAGATTTATAACACCTACCCTTTATCATGCAAAAGGGAAGTCCAACTGTACACCATGTCTCCACTGAACTGCTTGTATTTTCATTCTGTTTGGGTATTATTCTCCATCATATTAGGATTAGTAGTCAGAGTATAGTAGGGTATGAGTTACTGTCAGGGATTCAGTATTTCAAATGGAAAATTGGAAAATGGATCAATGTGTATGCAAATTAGTGTTACACAAAAATTTTCCCACTCTCATTTAGAAAAATAACTTTACATTATTTTCACCCCAAGTAAGACACGATTAGAGGAAAAGAGTTAGAAAATCTTTGAATTCATACCTGAAATGAAAACTGCTCCGGATTTCACAACCTTGGAGATGGTAGAGGAGTTTCCAAAAGTAAGGGACTATGTAAATACTCCACAAACATGAAGATTTGCCAGCCTAAAGACTCTGCAGAAACTGCCTCTAAGATGGACAGTTGAAATATATGTTGTTTTCAGGAGCTTTAGCTTTTTTTCTAGTAAGACCATCAAAGCTGTTTATGCATCTCTGTGACCTTGAGCACATGGTTTATAGTTTTCCAATGAACATGAAGCAGCAGTGCTGAATTCTCTCTTTGTAGGTAAATTATGGCCACTGGGGTCTATGTGTCTCCCCATGTGGACTGTGAAGCCATTTCATCATCCTCCACTTTTTATAATGTCTCCTGCTGCACTCAGAGTTTTGTATTTGTTTCATGAAATACAAGGAGTTAAACTTGACCACAGTGCTGGAGGGAGTTCTGTCACATGTGGTGGGTCAGGGTCTGCAGGAGAATGCATCAACAGGGCTTGTATACCACATAGGTTGCCTCCGTGACCATAGCAACCTGATTCTGAACATTGCCCTTAAACCTCTCCATATAACATGATGCGTTTACATACAATGTTCTGCTGGCTGCACCATGTCAGTCACAAGCCATTTGGAAGACAATGGCAGATCCACATGACCCCACCACAGATGTTTTATCACACATTAATCACCTCTGCTCTAGGCCCACTATTCTGCAGGCTCCAAATTACTGGCATCTCTGTTCTACACCATATTCATGAAAACCAGTTAATCAAGGCACTGTCTGGTACACTCATGATCAGCAACAGGACATCCAAAGGTTCTTCAGTGCCACCTGGTCATTGAAATTTTAAAAATTTCATGGTATTTATCTAGCCAATTTTCAAGGATAAGGTTGGAGGCACTGTTTATTTCAATTCATTCAGGAATTATTCAATGTTGAGGAAGATCATTTCAATGAAAGCTCTGGAGAACTCTCACAGGCAAGGCTTCCCAGAGCATGGCCAAAAGGTCACATGAAGCCACGCCCATTGAGGTCTACAATTGAGGTCCATGTGTGTTTTGACTATCAAATATGGCTGCCAAGTCTTTCAGAATTAAATCATGTGATATCCTGTCTGAGATTCCCAGTGCTCTGTGGAAAGCCACCGTGGGCATAGATCTCAGTTTCCAAGGGCGACTCTCATGCGTGGCCTCCTAAAATCCCCACACAATTTATGGCAATTCTTCCTTGATGTGTGTTCCAGAACTCAGTATCTAAGGGGAATGACACCAGAGTTCAAGCCCAGGTGGATCCAGTCATCTCTTCCAACTGCCACAAGAATGACCACAATTAAAACCAAAATACACCCACATGGCCCTCATCTTCTTAAATATAGACATTCATCATAATCTCTGGCTGGAGGTTACCATGCGGAATGCATCCCAAGAGAGTGTCCAAAATAATGTTGCTTGCCCCTCATTTGCCTAAAGTCAGAGTGACATGGACACCCTTCCTGTGAACCAGGAGTGATCAAATAGGCCTGCCATTAATACTGCTCTCCTTCTCCAATTTCAGGCCTACTGACTCTCAGGTATAGATTCTTTATGTGATTTGGAGTCTTGAGAAAACACAAGCACCTCTGCAGGGCTTTGAAGAACTCATTTGACCTAAAGGATTCCTATTCACACTTGATGGAGGTAAAGAACCTAACAGAGGAATGCAAGAGACTCATCCACAATGACTAATTTTTTTGCCATTTTGGTTTTGATTGCACACATGGAATCTATCTTTAGATCTATCATGTGCTGAGAATCTAAGCCACAACCTCACAGAGGCCCAAGAGGCTGATTCGGACACATCCCTTTCCAAAGCAATTAAGCAAAGAGCAACATGTTATGCCCATTTATTTCCATTTGAAAACAGTTTTCTTCAGGCTTCACAAAGGGGTGGCCTGAGGCAAAGACCTTCTTGACATTCAGGGCAACATAACCATAAGTATGCAAATAAACCAAAGCAGGGTCTCTCCACTGAGAGTTTACTGGTCACACAGTTATTTGAGTTTTCTAAGATGTTCCCATTCCCTACAGCTATCAACTACATGGCCATGTCACAGAGCTTGGAGGTGGTACATATCTTGGACTCAAAACCATGGGCCTATTCTTGAGATTTGCCGGAATTCAGGAAGAAAACAGGAACTTAGAAAGTTAGTAGGTTTTTCCCATGCATAAGGCGAGCCACAGTCCATTCCTAAATCGGGCAGGAAGAATGCTGGGAAGCATTCTACTAGACAGGACACATCCTTGATGCATTGTCTTTTCTAATGTCTACAACCACGGACAGAGTGGGAAACACAGACATAGAAGCACTCGCCTTGTCAAACGACTTACTAGAAACAGTCCACTCCAATCCAAACAAACCGCCTTTCCTACCTATTCTCAAAACATTAGACAAAACCACAAACTCACACCCACACCCACAAAGGCACCTCCTTAACTCAAGTAGGTCTGTGAATATCCAGAGTGTCCTCTGACTGGTGGACCATACTATATTCCCCTGAAATGGCCTGACCTGTGTCAGATCTGGTCTCCTTGGCTAACTCTGTGAAGGTGTCAGGAGCCAGAGGTGAGCCACTACCTGCTTTCTCAGAAACGGCTCCTCTTCAGAGCTTTCCTGGCATTTGGCCATCCTCACATCAGTAGTTACCAAGAAAGACTGACTCTGTCTTTGGTAAATCCAAACAAGTGTGACCACTGGGACTGGGACTGAGACTGGCTATGGGTGACTGGCTTCATGAATCCCAAGTTCAGAGATTTTAATCACCAAGGAAGTGAGGTGAGGTCACTTCCTTCAGGAACTGAATGAGGTTACTGCCTTGGCAATCACTTTGTTCTACCAGTGGCTTCCAAGTGTCACATGAGAAGGAGGCTGCCCCTACTTCCTGTTACACTTTCACAAGTTAGAATGGTATATCAATAATAGGCGCCCTGGAACAGCTACCCATACAGGCTGGGTTTGGTCCATTTTCTCTACATTAAGAAGAGAGAGGCTGATTCAGACAGAACCCTTCATCCTGACCAGGTTGTTTGCCATTGAAGATGACTTTTGCTCTCTCAGGTCCTTTATAGCTGCCTTCATGTTCTTCAGGGATCATTTATGCATGTACCTTTGAGGTTTTCATCAGGTGAAATATCTCATACATTCCTGTGTTTTAAGACCAACTCTATCCCTGCTCTTCCGTAAAGTTAGATTGATGGAACAGTGAATGGTTAAGGTTAACAACATGTTTGATTTGGGTTAGAAATCATTCTGCTGGATGAATGATGGTATTTGGAACCTAAAATATTTAAAAGAATATAGAGGTGAAATATAATTATAAAAACAGAAATCTAGGTAAGATTCGAAGCCCAGAATGGCATTGGGACCTTGACTGGGATAATTAGCATTGAATTACTTTCTGCACAGATGTCTAAAATAAATCTATAATCAATGGCATAGGATCTTCTACCTTGGATGATTGAATGTACAAGAGAACATCCAGTCAAACAGGGATAGTCGGTAGGATTAGGAAGATAGTCGGTAGGTATAGGAAGAAGAGTGAGTATAGTATTTGGAACAAAAGTTCTTTAGCAATAGGGTTTTGGTTAGAGAGTGAATATGTTTGTCAGCACATGTGAAGAGTCAATCACAATGATGAACTTGGGAAATATGTAGGAAAGCAGATATCAATAGAGACATTACAAAATCAGGCAAACAATAAAGTGATAGGATTAGACATTTTCAAAGGGTTCAGGTTGAATATATAATCTTAGGAAGAAACACATATGTAGTCAGGAATAGGATTGACATTTGAGAGAATTAGGCAATGTGGACATGGATGTTTTTAGTAATCCATGCTCACTTTCCATTTAGGCTTTGGTACAATAATAAGTGTGACCTTTGCATTTGGTGTCCAGAATATTACTGTAATAAAATGTATATGTAGATCAGGTGAAATGAGTATTTCTTCCACCATTTCCGGGAGCAATATTGTGAAGACGAATAAATTAGTATTGGGGGTACAAAGAGGTGTACGCTGTGTCTATGAATATAGAGATAATGCATAAATAGATCATACTGGGAAAAAATATAACTGGTTCCACTTAAATAATAGATTGAATTGATATCTGAAAATATATAGGAAATCTTATATTGATATACAATCATTCATTCCAAAGAGTTATACATCTAATGGTAATCTTAGAGTTATGGTTTATAATGAAGGGTGTGTGAGTTTTGTTTCAAAAGTGATTACGGAAATAGAAAATAATGTGTTTGGAAAGAAGTCTCATGAGAAGACCAGTCAAGAAACATGGAGGAATACATGTGTTCTGAAGCAGAAAGTGATTGAAAGTGAAACAAATGCCTATAAACTTCCTAACTTGTGGAATAAATATATATCCTATTATGTGCATAAACTGAAGAAATAGTAATGTAACAGTGTTGGATAAAAATGAACTTCAAAATACACATCATATTCCATAGGAATATACTTGCATTGATGTAAAACTAGGTCAGTTACTGTAGAAGTGAAAATTGAAAAATAATTCCAATCTGGAATGGGAAATTCTCAGGAGTTCACAACCTTGGATGTGGTGGAGGAGTTTCACAAATTAAGGGACATTGTAAACACAACCCAAACATGGAGCTCTGCTGGCCTAAAGACTTCTTGAGAAACTGGCTTTGAGGTTGGGCACTTAAATTTATATTGTTGTCCGGAGCTATAGCTTCTTTGTAGTGAGACCATCAAAGCTGGGTGTGCATCTATGTGACCTGGAGGACATGGTATCTTATTTAATAATGAACATATGGCAGCAGTACTGAATTCCCTGTTTGTAGGTAATCTGTGGCCACTGGGGGCAAAGTGTCTCCCCTTGTGGACTGTGAAGCCATTTGTTTATCCTCCATTTTCGTGGTGTTTCTTGCTGCTGCACTGGGAGTTTGGTATTTGCTTAACGAAATACAAGGAGTTCAACGGGGACAAGTGCTGGTGGCTACCCCTACTTCATGTGACACTTTTACAAGTTAGAATGGTATATCAACCATAGGCACCCAGGAACAGCTCTCCACACAGGCCTTGTTTGGTCCTTCATATCTGCCTATATCTTCTCCAGGGGTCATATCTGCATGGACCTTTGAGGTTCTCAGCAGGTGGAAGATCCCCTATATTCCTGTATTGTAAGACCAACTCTGTCCCGCTCTTCTGTAAAGTTAGATTGAGGGAACAGTGTATGGTTAGCATTAATAACTTGTTCAATTTGGGTTAGGAATTATTCTGAGGGATGAATAATGATATTGGGAATCTGCTATATTTATAAGAACATAGAGGTGAAATATATGTATGAAAACAGAAATCTAGGTAAGATTTGAAGCCAAGAAGGGAATTGGGCCCTTGATTGGGATACTTAGCATTGAATTACCTTCAGCAGAGTTTTCTTGGATAAATCAATATACAATGGCATAAGACTTTGTACCTTGGATGATTGAATTTAGAAGGGAACATCAACTCCAAAAGGGATAGTCGGTAAGATTAGGAAGATAATCGGTAGTTTTCGGAAGAAGTGTGAGTATAGAATTTGGAAAAAAAAATCTTTAGCAACAGGGTTTCGATTAGAGAGTGAATGCCAATGTCAGCACATGTGAAGAGTCAGTCACAAAGATTAACTAGGGAAAAAATGTAGGAAAGCAAATGTCAAGGAAGACAATAGGAAATTAGGCAAAGTACAAAGTGAGTGTTAGGATTAGACATTTTCAACAGGATTGAGTTTGAATATATAATCTTAGGAAGAAACAAATATGTAGTCACCAAAGAATGACATTTGAGAGCATTAGGCAACCTGGACATGGATGTTTTTAGTAATCCGTGTTCACTTTCCATTTAGGCTTTGTAAAATCATAAGTGTGACCTTTGCAGTTTTGTCCAGAATATTACTGTGATAAAATGTATATGTAGATCAGGTGACATGAGTATTTCTTCAACCATTTCCGGGAGTAATATTGAGAAGACGTATAAATTAGTATTGGGGGTACAAAGAGGTGTATGCTGTGTCTGTGAATATAGAGATAATGCATGAGTAGACCATACTGTGAATAAATAATATAACTGGTTCCACTTTAAATAATTCATTTAATTGATATCTGAAAATATACAGGAAATCTAATATTGATATACAATCATTCATTCCAACCAGTTATACATCTAATGGTAATATTAGGTTATGGTTTATCATGAAGGGTGTGTGAGATTTTCTTAAAAAGGATTATGGAAATCGAAAATAATGTGTTTGGAAAGAAGTCTCAAAAAATTCCAGTCAAGAATCCTGGATGAATACATGTGTTCTAAAGCAGGAAAGGATTTAAAGTGAACCAAATGCCTCTAAATTTGTGAACTTGTGGATGAAATATATATGCTATGATGGGCTAAACGTGAAGAAATAGTAATGTAGCAGTGTTGAATAGAAATGAAGTTCAAAATAGACATCTTGTCCCATAGTAATCTACTTGCATTGATGTTAAACTGGGTCAGTTAATGTAGAAATGTTAGGATTTGTATGAACCATTAACTGAAGTCAGATTTCAGTAATGGGAAACAAATATGTATTCCAGGTGGAGGAATATTTCTGAGAATAATCTTCTGAAAAGTTGATTAGAAATCCACATACATGAACATGAATGAATTTAGGGAGTGTATATAATACACATATATTTCATATTTTAAAAAACTTGGAGAGTCACACACACACACACACACACACACGCACAGACATTAAAAAGTAGCAATATATATGCCAATCGCATTTCATCATGAAATATATATAATCCACATATCGAAAAATATTCATTTTGCTTAACATGGATTCATGTATAATGTTGTTCTACTAGGAAGCTGTCATAGGTTGAATTTTCAGTTCTAACAGCGTTTAGGAGGAATGATCTCTTCTCACAATTTTTATCTTCCAAGTCAGTATCCTCAAAAGAAATTATGTGTGATACCAGGTAGGATTGTATATGTGCGTATAAAAATACATGTGCTGAATAGGCTACAGAGAAAAGGAGACAGGAAGTCACATATTTGTTACCTTTAAAAATACATGTAGAACTATTTCAATTAAAAATTGACTATTTTTATAATACCTACCCTTTATCATGCAAAAGGCAAGACCTAGTATACACCATGCCTCCTCTGAACTGCTTGTATTTCTATACTCTTTGGGTTATTTTTCTTCACCATATTAGGATTAATCGTCAAAGTCTAGTAGGGTATGGGTTAGTGTCAGGGATTCAGTATTTTGAATGGAAAATAGGAAAATGAATCCAATGTGTACGCAAACATATGCTACGCAAAAATCTTCCAACTCTCATCAAGAACAATGCCTTGTCATTACCTTCGACCCTAGTAAAACACAATTAGAGGAGAAGAGTTAGAAAATCTGTGAATTCATATGTGGAATAAAATATGCTCAGTTGTTCAAAAAATTGGAGGTGTTAAAGGAGTTTCCAAAAGTAAGGGAAAGGTTAAACAGTCCACACACATGGAGCTCTGCTGGCCTAAAGACTTCTTGAGAAAGTCTCTCTGAGGTTGGGCACTTGAAATATATTTTGTTGTAAGGAGCTTTAGCTTCATTTGTAGTGAGACCTTCAAAGATGGGTCTGCATCTATGTGACCTGGAGGACATGGTTTCTTATTTTCCAATGAACATGAGACCACAGTGCTGAATTCTCTCTTCCTAAGTAAACTGTGGACACTGGAACCTAAGTGTCTCCCCGTTTGAACTGTCAAGCCATTTGGTCATCCTCCACTTTTCGTGGGTTTCTTGCTGCTGCACTGGGAGTTTGGTATTTGCATCACGAAATACAAGGAGTTCAACTGGGACACAGTGCTGGAGAGAGTTCTGTCACGTGTGTATGGTCAGGGTCTGCAGGAGAATGCACCATCCAATCTTCTATCTCTCATAGTTTGCCCCCGTGTCCATAGCAACCTGATTCTGAACATTTACCTGAAACCAAACCATATAACAATTTGCCTTTACATATAAGGGTCTGCTGGCTGCACCTTGTGAGTCAAAAGCCATTTTATATAAATGCCACATTTTTAATCCATTCATCTATTGAAGGGAATCTAGGTTGGTTCCACAGTCTTGCCATTGTGAATTGTGCTGCTATGAACATCGATTTATCAGTATCTCTGTAGCATGCTCTTTTTAGGTGTTTAGGGAATAGACCGAGAAGGGGAATAGGTCAAATGGTGGTTCCATTCCCAGCTTTCCAAGAAATCTCCATACTGCTTTCCAAATTGGCTGCACTAATTTGCAGTCCCTCCAGCAATGTACAGGTGTGCCCTTTTCCCCACATCCTCGACAGCACATGTTGTCGTTTGACTTCATAATGGCTGCCAATCTTACTGCAGTGAGATGGTATCTTAGGGTGGGTTTGTTTTGCTTTTCTCTGACTGCTAGAGATGGTGAGCATTTTTTCATGTACTTATTGATTGATTGTATGTCCTCCTCTGAGAAGTGTCTGTTCAGGTCATTGGCCCATTTGTTGATTGGGTTATTCATTTTCTTATTGTTTAATTTTTTTGAGTTCTTTGTATACTCTTGATAATAGGGCTCTATCTGAAGTGTGAGGAGTAAAGATTTGTTCCAAGGATGTAGGCTCCCTATTTACTTCTCTTATTGTTTCTTTTCCTGAGAAAAATCTATTTAGTTTGCATAAGTCCCATTTGTTGATTCTAGTGATTAACTCTTGTGCTATGGGTGTCCTATTGAGAAATTTGGAGCCCGACCCCACAGTATGTAGATTGTGGCAAAAGTTTTCTTCTACCAGATGCAGTGTCTCTGATTTGATATCAACCTCCTAGATCTATTTTGAGTTAACTCTTGTGCATGGCGAGAGGAGGGGATTCAGTTTCATTTTGTTACATATGGAATTCCAGTTTTCCCAGCACCATTTGTTGAAGATGCTATCCTTCCTCCACTGCATGCTTATAGGCCCTTTATCAAATATAAGATAGTTGTAGTTTTGTGGATTGGTTTCTGTGTCCTCTATTCTGTACCACTGGTCCACCCACCTGTTTTGGCACCAGTACCATGCTATTTTTGTTACTATTGATCTGTAGTATAGTTTGAGGTCTGGTATCGGTATACTGCCTGATTCACACTTCCTGCTTAGAGCTGTTTTTGCTATTCTGGGTCTTTTATTTTTCCATATGAATTTCATAATTGTTTTATCTATTTCTACAAGAAATGACCTTGGGATTTTAATTGGCATTGCATTAAACCTATAGAGAACTTTTGGTAATATTGTCATTTTGATGATGTTAGTTATGCTTATCCATGAACAGGGTATACTTTTCCATCTTCTAAGATTTTCTTCTATTTCTCTCTTTAGGGTTCTGTAGTTTTCATTGTATAAGTCTTTCACCTCTTTTGTTAGGTTGACTCCCAAGTATTTTATTTATTTTTTTGAGGATATTGTGAATGGAGTGATTGTCCTCATTTCCATTTCAGAGGATTTGTCGCTGATATACAAAAATGCCTTTGATTTATGCGTGGTGATTTAATATCCTGCCACTTTGCTGAATTCATTTATTACCTCTAATAGTTTCTTTGTAGACCCTTTTGGGTCTGCTAGGTATAGAATCATGTCTTTTGCAAATAGCGATAATTTGAGTTCTTTTCTTCCTATTTTTATGCCTTTAATTTCTTTAGCCTTTCTAATTGCTCTGGCCAGTGTTTCGAGAACTATGTTGAACAGAAGGGGTGAGAGAGGGCATCATTGTTTTCCTCCAGATTTTAGGGGGAATGCCTTCAATTGTTCTCCATTCAGAATGATGCTAGCCTGAGGCTTAGCATAGATTGCTTTTACAATATTAAGGTATGATCCTGTTATCCCTAGTTTTTCTAGAGTTTTGAACGTAAAGTGATGCTGTACCTTGTCGAATGCTTTTTCCGCATCTCTCGAGATGATCATATGGTTCTTATTTTTAAGTCTATTGATGTGATGAATAACATTTATTGATTTCTGTATATTGTACCAGCCTTGCATCCCAGGAATGAATCCTACTTGATCATGGTGCACATTTTTTTTATATATATGATTTTGTGTCTGATTCGCCAGAATTTTTTTGAGGATTTTTGCATTTTTCCTGAAATAGCTTGAAAAGTATTGGTTTTTGTTTTTCTTTAAAGGTTTTTTAAAACTATGCTCTATATCCATCCGGTCCTGGGCTTTTCTTAGTTGGTAGTATTTTGATGGTTTCTTCTATTTCCTCAATTGATATTAGACTGTTTAGGTTGTCTATATCCTCCTGACTCAATCTGGGCATATCATATGACTTAAGAAATTTATCAATGCCTTCACTATATTCTATTTTATTGGAGTATATTAATTCAAAATAATTTCTGATTTTCTTCTGTATTTCTGAAGTGTCTCTTGTTATATTTCCTTTTTCATTTCATATGGTAGTAATTTGAGTTCTCTCTCTTCTTCTCTTTGTTAGCATGGCTAAGGGTCTGTCGATTTTATTTATTTTTTCAAAAAACCAATGTATTGTTTTGTCAATTTTTTCAATTGTTTCTTTTGTTTCGATTTCATTAATTTCTGCTCTGATTTTAATTATTTCTTGCCTTCTACTTCTTTTGCTGTTGTTTGCTCTTGTTTTTCTAAGATTTTGAGATGACGTATGAGATCATTTATTTGTTGGTTTTTTCTTTTTCTAAGGAATGAACTCCAAGCAATGAATTTTCCTCTTAGAACTGCTTTCAATGTGTCTCATAGATTCCGATATATTGTGTCTGTGTTTTCATTTACCTCTAAGAATTTTTTAATTTCCTCTTTGATGTCTTCAATAACCCATTGATCATTCAGAAACCTATTGTTCATTCTCCAAGTGATGAATGATTTTTCCTTCCTTCTTATATCATTGATTATTAGTTTCATTCCATTATGATCAGATAAAATGCATGGTATTATCTCTACTCCTTTTTATTGTCTAAGAGTTGCCCTGTGATATAATATATGATGTATTTTTGAGAAGGATCCATGTTCTGCTGAGAAAAAAGTGTAACTTCTTGATGATGGGTTGTACATTCTATATATGTCAATTAAGTCTAGGTTATTAATTGTGTTATTGAGTTCTATAGTTTTCTTATTCAACTTTTGTTTGGAAGATCTGTCCAGTGGTGAGAGAGGTGTGTTCATGTCTCTCATGATTACTGTATTGTGGTCTATTAGACTCTTGAAATTGAGAAAAGTTTGTTTGATGAACAAAGCTGCACCATTGTTTGGGGCATATATATTTATGATTGTTACGTCTTGTTGGCGTATGGTTTTCTTGAGTAGTATGTAGTGTCCTTCTTTATCCCTTTTGATTAACTTTGGCTTGAAATCTATTTTATTTGATATGAGTATGGACACTCCTGCTTGTTTCCAACGTTCATAAGAGTGATATGATTTTTCCAAGTATCACCTTGAGTCTATGTATGTCTTTTCCTGTAAAATGCGTCTCCTGTAGGCAGCATTTTGTTGGTTCTTGTTTTGTGATCCATTCTACTAGCCTGTGTCTCTTAATTGGTGAGTTTAAGCCATTAAGATTTTTGGTTATTATTTAGATATGGGTTGTTCTTCCAGCCATATTTGTTTATTTATGTTACTAAACATAGTTTGTTTTCCTCTTTGATTATTTTCCCCCCTTTAATGTCCTACCTTCCACTGTTGGTTTTCATTGATATTTTCCATTTCCACTTCCTGTAATGTTTTGCCGAGGATGTTTTGAAGAGATGGTTTTCTAGTTGCAAATTCTTTTCACTTTTGTTTATTGTGGAAGGTTTTAATTTCATCTTCCATCTGAAGCTTAATTTCACTGGATACATGATTATTGGATGGAACCCATTTTCTTTCAGTGTTTGAAATATGTTATTAAAAGATCTTCTAGCTTTCAGAGTCTGTGTTGAAAGATCAGCTGTTATCCTGGTTGGTTTACCACTAACTATAATCTGCTTCCTTTCTCTTGTAGCTTTTAAAATTCTCTCCTTATTCTGTATGTTGGGTATCTTCATTATCATGTGTCTAGGTGTGGATCTCTTATGATATTGCATGTTCGGCGTCCTGTAGACTTTTAGGATTTGGGATTTTGTCTCATTCTTCAAGTCTAGGAATTTTTCTCCTATTATTTCATTGAATAGATTGCTCACTCCTTTGGTTTGGACCTCTATACTTTCCTGTATCCCAATGACTCTTATGTTTGGTCTCTTTATGTTATCCCATATTTCTTGCACTTTTGCTCATGGTTTCTTAACAGTCTTGCTGAGCTGTATATGTTCTTTTTGAGTTGAAATACTTTGTCTTCATTGTCTGATGTTCTATCTTCTAAGTATTCTGCTCTAATGGTAGTATTCTCAATTGAGTTTTTAAGATGGTTCATTACTTCCTGCATTTCTAAGATTTCGGTTTGTTTGTTTTTTATAACCTCTATCTCACTGTATAGTTGATCTTTGCTACTTGGATTTTTTTATGTAATTCATTGTTGAAGTGATCTTTCATTGTCTGATTTTCGCTGTCTAATGTCTTCCTTGAGATTCCAGATCACATGAAGCATGTATATCCTGAATTCTTTATCTGACATTCCATATGCTGCATCTATTACCTCTTCTAAAGTTGAGTTGACCTGCATTGCTTGTGGTCCTTTCTTTTCTTGTCTTTTCATACAGCTTGCATTTCTTTCTGCTTGGTGAAACTGTTGTGTTTTTGAAATTTTCCCCCTATATATTTATATTGCTCTTGTGTAGTGGAAAAGTCTCCATTGCAGGTGCGGTTGGCGGCTGTGATGCTCCTCCAATTGGGGTGATCTGTCTACCATTCTGAGCGGCCCCTGGGCCTGTTCTGCCGGTCGGTCGTACGTCTGCCTACCTTGCAGGCATGGGTGTGCTCTGCCCCTACTCCAATTGGGGTGACATGACTACCATGCCGGTGGGTCGCTGGGCCTGTTCCAGGCCCAGGCGGCAGCTCTGCTCTGCACCTCTGGCTTGATGACTAAGTGAGAGAGACTCGGATGTTTGTGACTCACTTTCTTTACCAGGAGACCAACTATTTCTCTCGCCGCTGGTATAGATGAAGTTATCTCCTCCACCGCTTTGTGATCACATCAGATCTCTGCCATGTTGGTATCCCATGTGAATGGCAGCATTTCTTTCCCTTTGCCGGGTGACCAAAGCAACGAGTGAGTCCTGACCGGCCCTCACAAGCCCCGTCTCAATCCTGTTGCCACTGTCTATGAAGGCTCAGTTGGCATTTACCTTTACAGTATTCAGCAGGACCCAGACCAAGAAACAGTTTCTGCAGGTTCTTTAGCCCTGGGCCAGAGCAGTTCCGGGACCCGGAATTCAGCCGCTCCAGGCTCGGTGTATGTTCTGATAGGAGCAGGATCCAAGAAGCAATTTTCGTGGGTTCTTCAGCACTGACCCTGAGTAATTTGTCTGCAAGATGAAGGCGAATGGCAGCCTGAAATTACCTATTCTGTATCTGAATGAGCTGTGATGAGTCGAAAACAGGGATGGTGACGTCAGCTATCCAAGATGGTGACCGCTATCTTCCTCTGTGTTCTCACCGGTGTGGAAAACCGAATTGGACCGCTTCCTTCCCCCGTTTCAAACCCAGAACTCAACACTGAGCACAGTGATTGCACAGCTGGCAGGAGCCCGCATAATCCACAGGGCTATATCTTTGCGTTGCTCTCTCGTCGTTTCCCAGCGCGCATTGCAGACACTAGCTGTGGGGTGATTTGCTGAATAAGCAGCGTGACCCTCCGTGAGGACAAATCGCTGGCGTTTGAGCCCCCGTAGCTGGTCCTTGTGCAATGGAAATCCTTCCTGTAGGTTTTGGAGCACACCAATTTTCCTGGAAATTTCTAACAAGATAGATTTTAGCCGTTCTAACTTGTCCTTCTCCTGCAATGTGAGGCGGTACACGGGGGTAATGAACTCCCATCACCGCCATAATATGATCCCCTGAAGTTAGTTTTCAGTACTAGGAAACAAACATGTATTTCAGGTGGATGAATATTTCTGAGAATAATCTTCTCAAACGTTGATTATAAATCCAAATACATGAATATGAATGAATTTAGTTAGTGTATAATAAGACACATATATTTTATATTTTGAATAATCAGCAGAGTGAATATATATATATATATATATATATATATTAAATATATATATATATATATATATAATATATATATATAATACACACACACACACACACACACACACATACACACCTAAATACAGACATTACAAAGTAGCATTATGTATGCCAATCGAAATTCACCATGAAATATATATCATCCACAGATCCCAAAATATTGATTTTACTAAATATGGATTTATGTTGTTCAACTAGGAAGCTCACGTATAGGTTGAATTTTCAGTTCCAACAGCATTTAGAAGAAGTGTTTTCTTCTAACAATTTGTATTTGCAAAGTCAGTTACCTCACAAATATGTACGTGTGATACCATGTAGTATTCTATATGTGCATATGAAAATGCATGTGCTGAATAGGCTACAGAGAAAGGGAGACAGGAATTCACATATTTGTTAACTTTAAAAACACATAGAGGACTATTTTAACTACAAATTGACAAGATTTATAACACCAACCCTTTATCATGCAAAAGGAAAGTACAACTATACACCATGCCTCTTCTGAACTGGTTGTATTTCTATTCTGTGTGGGTTATTTTACTCCATCATATTAGGATTAGTAGTCAGAGTCTAGTAGGTTATGGGTTAGTTTCAGGGATTCAGTATTTCGAATTGAAAATAGAAAAATAAATTCAATATTTATGCAAATATGTGCTACAAAAAAATCTTCCCACTCTCATCCAGAACAAAACCTTGACATCACCTTCGCTTAAAGTAAGACACAATTAGAGGAGATGAGTTACAAAAATCTGTGAATACATATCTGGAATGGAATATGCTCAGGAGTTCATATCCTTGGAGGTGGTATAGGAGTTTCCAAAAGTAAGGGACAGGGTAAACACTGCACAAACATGGAGCTCTGCTGGCCTAAAGACTTTTGAGAAACTGCCTCTGAGTTTGGGCACTTGAAATATATGTTGTTGTCAGGAGATTTAGCTTCCGTCTAGTTAGACCATCATAACTGGGTCTGCATCTATGTGACCTGGAGGACATTGTTTCTTATTTCCCAATGAACATGAGGCAGCAGTGCTGAATTTTCTCTTTGTAGGTAAACTGTAGCCACTGCGCGCTAAGTGTCTCCTCGTGTTTACTGTAAAGCCGTTTTTTCATCCTCCACTTTTTGTGGTGTTTCTTGCTGCTGCACGGGAAGTTTGGTATTTGTTTCTTGGAATACAAGGAGTTCCACTGGGACAAAGTGCTGGAGGGAATTCTGTCACATGTGGTGGGTCAGGGTCTGCAGGAGAATGCACCAAGCAAGCTTCTTTCCCACAGAGCTTGCCCCATTGACCATAGCAACCTGATTCTGAACATTGCCCTGAAACCTCTCCATATAACAAGATGCTTTTACATACAAGGGTCTGCTGGATGCACAATGTCAGTCACAAGCCATTTGGAAGCCAATGGCAGATAAACATGGCCTCACCACAGATGTTATATCAGACACCTCCCCACCACTGCTCTAGGCCAACTACTCAGCAGGCTCCAACTTACTGGCATCTCTGTTCTACACCATTTTCATGAAACCAAGTCAATCAAGGCACTGTCTGGTATACTCATGATCAGCAACAGGAATCCAAAGGTTCTCCAGTGCCACCTGGTCAAGGGAATTTCAAAAATTTGGTGGTATTTATCTAGCTATTTTTTAAGGATGAAGTTGGAGGCACTGTGGGTTTCCAATCATTCAGGAACCATTAAATGGCGAGGAAACTCATTTGAACAAAAGAAATGGAGAACTATCACAGGCAAAGCTTCCCAAAGTGTGGCCAAAAGGTCAGATGAAGCCAGGCTCATTGAGGTCTACAATGTGAGCTCCATGTGTGTTTTGACTCTCAACTATGGCTGCCAAGTCTTTAATAATAAAATCTTGTGATATCCTGGCTGAGATTACTTGTGCTCTGTGGAAAGCCACCCTGGGCCTAGATCTCAGTTTCCAAGGGCGAATCTCATGTGTGGCCTCCTAAAATCCCAACACAGTTCATGGCAATACTTCTCTGAAAACAGTTCCAAAACTCAGTCTCTAAGGGAAATCACACCAGAGTTCAAGCCCAGGAGGAACCAGATGTCTCTTCCAACCGCCACACAAATGACCACAATTAAAAACAAAAGACTCCCACATGGCACTCATCTTCTTCCATATAGACACTAATAATAACCTCTGGCTGGAGGTTTCCATGAGGGGCACAGACCAACACAGTGTTCAAAATAAGCACCCTCGCACCTCATTTGTCACAAGTCAGGGTTTCCTGGACACCCTTCCTTTGAACACGGAATGATCATAGAGCCCTGCCTTTAATACTGCTCCACAATTCCAATTTGAGGCTTACTGACTGTGGGATTTAGATTCTTTATGTGAACTGGAGTCATGCGTAATCACAAGCACCAATGGGCTAGACTCTGCAGGGCTTTGAAGTACTCATTTGATGCAAAGGATCCCTATTCTCACTTGATGGAGATCAGGAACCTTACAGAGGAAGGCGAGAGGCGTAGTCCACAATGAATGCTTTTTGGACATTTTGGATTTGGGTGCACACATGGGATGTTTCTTTAGGTCCATTAGGTGCTAAGTATCTAAGCCACAGCCTCACACAGGGCCAAGTGGCCAATTCAGACACATCCCTTTCCAAACAATTAAGCAAAGAGCCCCAGGTGATGCCCATTCATTTCCATTTGAAAACTGTTTTCTTCAGGCTTCACAAAGGCGTGGCCTAATCAAAGACCTTCCTGTTATTCAGTGCAACAGAAGAATAGGTATGCAAAAGGCCCAAAGCAGGGTTTCTCCACAGAGACTTTACTGGTCACATTGATATCTGAGTTTTCTGAGATGCTCCAATTCCCTTCAGCTATCCTGTACATGGCCATGTCCCAGAGCTTGGAGGTGGTACATATCTTGGACACATAACCATGAGCCTATTATGGTTAGTGGCCAGAATTCAGGCAGAAAACAGGAACTTAGGAAGACAGTAGGTGTTGCCCATCCAGAAGGCAAGCCAAGTCCATCTATAAATTGGGAAGGATGAATGCTGGGAAGCTTTCTACTAGACAGAAAACATCCATTGATGCATGCTCTTTCTAATGTCTTCATCCACGAACACATTGGGATACCCAGACATAGAAACACACTCTTTGTCAAACGACTTTCTAGAAACCATCCACTCCAAAATGAACAAACTGCCTTTTCTACTTATTCTCAGAAAATGAGAAAAGACCACAAACTCACACCCAACCCACAAAGGCACCTCCTTCCCCCAAGTAGGTCTGTGACTATCCGGAGTGTCCTCTGACTGGTGGGCCATACTATGTTCCCAGAAATGGCCTGTCCTGTCTCAGATCTGGACTCCTTGGCCAACTATGTGAGGTTATTAGGAGCCATCGGTGAGCCATTACATGGAGATGACTTTTTCTCTCTCACGTCCTTCATAGCTGCCTACATCTTCTCCAGGGATCATTTCTGTATGGACCTTTGAGGATCTTAGCAGGTGGAAGATCTGCTACATTCCTGTATTGAAAGACCAACTCTGTCCCTAATCTTCTGTAAAGTTAGATTGAGGGAACAGTGTATGGTTAGGATTAATAACGTGTTCGATATGAGTTAGGAATCATTCTGCAGGAATGTTTGGGAACCTGCAATATTTACAAGAAAATATACGTGAAATATTAGTATGAAAACAGAAATGTAGGTAAGATTTGAAGCCCAGAATGGCATTGGGCCCTTGATTGGGATACGTAGATTTGAATTATTTTCTGCAGAGATGTCTCAGATAAATCGATGTACAATGGCATAGGACCTTGTACGTTGGATGATGGAATGTTTAAGAGAACTTCTAGTCAAAAAAGGATAGTTGGAATTATTAGAAAGATATTCAGTTTCAGAAAGAAGAGTGAGTATAGATTTTGGACAAAAAGTTCTCTAGCAATAGGGATTCGGATTGAGAGTGAATTTAAATGTGAGCACATGTGAAGAGTCAGTCACAATGATGAACTGGGGAAAATATGTCGGAAGGCCGATATCAATAGAGACATTAAGAAATCAGGAAAAGTATAAAGTGAGTGATAGGATTAGATATTTTCAACAGGGTTGAGTTTTAATATATAATCTTAGGAAGAAAAAAATATGTTGTCACAAATAGGATTGACATTTGAGAACATTAGGCAACATGGACATGGATGTTTTTAGTAATCCATGCTCACTTTCAATTTAGGCTTTGGTACAATCATAAGTTTGACCTTTGCATTTTGTGTCTCGAATATTACTGTGATAAAATGTATATGTAGATCGGGTGACATAAGTATTTCTTATACCATTTCTGGGAGCAATATTTTGAAGATGTATAAATTATTATTGGTGGTACAAAGATTTGTACCCTGTGTCTATGAATATAGAATTAATGCATGAATTGACAATACTGTGAATAAATAATATAACTGTTTCCACTTTAAATAATGGATTGAATTGATATGTGAAAATATACACAAAAACTTATATTGATATACAATCATTCATTCCAACCAGTTACACATCTAATTGTATAATTGCGTTATGTTTTATTATAAAGACTGTGTGAGATTTGCTTCAAACGTGATTATGGAAATCGAAAATAATGTGTTTGGAAAGAAGTCTCATTAAAAGACCAGTCAAGAAACCTGGAGGAATACATGTGTTCTGAAGCAGGAAGTGATTGAAAGTGAAACAAATGCCTATAAATTTGTGAATTTGTGGATGAAATATATATCCTATGATGTGCATAAACTGAAGAAATATTAATGAACCAGTGTTGAATAAAAATGAACATCAAAATACACACTATGTCCCATAGGAATCTAATTGCATTGATGTTAAACTGGGTCAATTACTGTAGAAATATTAGGATTTGTATGCACCATTCACTGAAGTTAGTTTTAAGTACTAGGAAACAAATATGTAGTTCAGGTGAATGAATATTTCTGAGAATAATCTTGTGAAATTTTTATTATAAATCCACATACATGAACATGAATGAATTTCGGTAGTGTATATAAGACACATATATTTCATATTTTGAAAAATCTTGAGAGTGTATATATATATATATATATATATATATATATATATATACCCAAAACACACACAGAGATATTAAAAAGTACCAATATATAAGACAATCAATATTCATCATGAAATATATAACATCCACAGATGCAAAATTATTTATTGTACTGAGCATGGATTTATGTACAATGTTGTTCTCCTAGGAAGCTCACATATAGGTTGAATTTTCAGTTCCAACAGCGTTTAGGAGGAGTGATCTTTTCTCACAATTTGTATCTCCAAGTCAGCCAGGTCACAAAAATGTACGTGTGATACCAGGTAGAATTCTATATGTGCATATAAAATTACATGTGCTGAATAGGCTACAGAGAAAGGGAGACAGGAATTCACGTATTTGTTAACTACAAAAACCTATGGTGAACTATTTTAATTAAAAATTGACTAGATTTATAACGCCTACACTTTATCATGCAAAAGGCAAATCCAACTATACACCATGCCTCCTCTGAAATGTTTGTATTTCAATTCTGTTTGCACTATTTCTCTCCACCATATTAGGATTAGTGGTCAGAGTCTAGTAGGATATGGGTTAGTGTCAGGGATTCAGTATTTTGAATGTAAAATAGGAAAATGAATCAAATGTGTATGCAAATATGTGCTACACAAAATCTTCCTACTCTCATTCACAACAATACCTTGACACTCTCTTTGCCCCAAGTAAGACAAAATAAAAGAAGAAGAGTTAGAAAATCTGTGAATACATATCAGGAATGGAACATGATTACGAGTTCACAATCTTGGAGGTGGTAGAGGAGTTTCCAAAAGTAAGGGACAGGGTAAATATTGCACAAATATGGAGATGTGCCAGCCTAAAGACTTCTGGAGAACCTGCCTCTGAGGTTGGCCACTTGAAGTATATGTTGTTGTCAGGACCTATGGCTTCCTTTGTAGTGAGACCACCAAAGCTGGGTCTCCATCTATGTGACCTGCAGAACATGGTTTCTTATTTTCCAAAGAAAGTGAGGCAGCAAGGCTGAATTCTCTCTTTGTAAGTAAACTCTTGCCACTGAAGGCTAAGTGTGGCCCCGTGTGGACTGTGAAGCCATTTGGTCATCCTCCACTTTTCATGGTGTTCTTGCTGCTGCACTGGGAGTTTGGTATTGGCTTCAGGAAATACAAGAAATTCAACTGGGTCACAGTGCTGGAGGGAGATCTGTCACGTGTTGTGCGTCAGGGTCTGCAGGAGAATGCACCAACCAGGCTTCTATCCCACATAGCTTGCCCCCTTGACCATAGCAACCTGATTCTGAACATTGACCTGAAACCTCTCCATTCAACAAGATGCCTTTACATACAAGGGTCTGCTGGCTGCACCATGTCAGTTACAAGCCTTTTGGCAGATCCACATAATCCCAACAGAGAAGTTTTATCACAGACCTGCAAAACACTCCTCTAGGCCCACTACTCAACAGACTTTAACTTATTTGCATCACTGTTCTACACCATTTTCATGAAACCCAGTCAATCAAGGCACTGTCTGGTACACTCATGATCAGCAACAGGAAATCCAAAGTGTATCCAGTGTCACCTGGTGATGGGAATTTCAAATTTTTATGATGTTTATCTAGCCATTTTTCAAGGATGATGTTGGAGGCACTGTTGGATTTAATTCATTCTGGAAACATCAAATGGTGAGAAAGCCCATTTCAACGAAACATCTGGAGAACTCTCACAGGCAAGACTTCCCAAAAAGTGGCCAAAAGATCAAATGAAGCCAGGCCCATTGAGGTCTACAATGTGAGGTCCATGTGTGTTTTTACTCTCAACTATGGCTGTCAAGTCTTAAAGAATAAAATCATGTGATATTCTGGCTCAGATTCCCAGTGCTCTGTGGGAAGCCCCCTGGACCTAGATCTCAGTTTCCAAAGGCCACTACCATGTGTGGCCTCCAAAAATCCCAACACAATTTATGGCAATACATCTCTGCAGTAATTTCCAAACTCAGTCTCTAAGAAGACTCACACCAGAGTTCAAGCCAAGGTGGACCCAGTCATCTCTTCCATCAGCCAAACAAATGACCACAATTAAAACCAAAATACTCCCACATGGCTCTCAACTACTTCCACATAGACACTCATCATTACCTCTGGCTGGAAGTTTCCATGAGGGGCACAGCTGAAGACAGTATCCAAAATATGCTCCCTACCCTCATTTGTCTAAAGTCAGGGTGGCTTGACAACCTATCTGTGAACAAGGAGTGATCAAATAGGCCTGCCATTAATACTGCTCTGCTTCTCCAATTTGAGCCTAATGTCTGTGGGGTTTAGATTCTTTATGTGAATTGGAGTCATGAGAAAATCCAAGCACCTATGGGCTTGCCTCTGCAGGGCTTTGAAAAACTTTTTGAACCAAAGGATACCTATTCTCACTTGATGGAAATCAGGAACCTTACAGAGGAAGGCGAGAGACTTCATCCACAAGACTGCTCTTTTTCCATTTTGGTTTTGGATGCACACATGAGATCTTTCCTTAGATTCATCAGGTGGTGAGAATCTAAGTCACAGCCTCACACAGGGCCAAGAGGCTGATTCAGACACATCCCTTTCCATGGCAATTAAGCAAAGAGCCACAGGTGATGCTCATTATTTTCCATTAGAAAACTGTTTTCTTCACGCTTCACAAAGGGGTGGACTGAGGCAAAGACCTTCCAGACATTCAGGGCAACGGAACAATAGGTAAACAAAAGGCCCAAATCAGTGTTTCTCCACTGACACTTTCCTGGTCACACTGATATCTGAGTTTACTGAGTTCCTCTCCATTCCCTTCATCTATCCAGTACAAGGCCATGTTACAGAGTTTGGAGGTGGTACATATCTTTTACACAAAACCATGAGCCTATTCTTGAGAGTGGCCAGAATTCAGGAAGAAAACAGGAACTTAGGAAGATAGCAGGTATTGCCCATTCATAAGGAAAGTCGTACTCCATTCATAAATTTGGCAGGATGAATGCTGAGAAGCTTTCTACTAGACAGAACACATCCATTGATGCATTCTCTTTTCTAATGTCTATAACCACAGACACAGTGGGATACACAAACCCACAACCACACCCACAAAGGCAACTCTTTCCTCCAAGTTGGTCTGTGACTATCCAGAGTGTCCTCTGACTGGTGGGCCATACTATGTTCCCCAAAATTGCTTGTTCTGTCTCAAATCTGCTTTCCTTTGCCAACTCTTGAAGTAGTCAGGAGTCAGTGGTGAGCCAATACCTGCTTTATCAGGAAAGAACCATCTTCAGAGCTTCCCTGGCATTTGGCCATCCTCACATCAGTAGGTAAGTGCCGTAGCCCGGCTGGCTGGGCAAAATAACCGGGGGGGTGACGAACAACTTGTGTAGACTGATGCAGCAGGACTGGAAGCCGTTTATTGTTGAATAAGAGCAGTATTTATACATTTTACACAGCCTATCTAATTAGCATGAAATAGATAAAGCAGTCAAACAATAAGGAATCTCCACACTTAATGGCTCGCTTTTGTTACTTCACAAACCACTCCCTCTGGCATTTTGCCAGGCGCCATCCAGACTTCTTTACAGGCTCTAACATTTCTCTGGCAAAATAACAGGTACCAATCTGACTTGTTTACAGACGTTAACATTTCCCCCTTTTGTTTAATTTAAATAAGGACCATAGTGTTTTTTACAGAAACACCATAAATAACCTGCTAGAAACAGAAAGGGAGGATACAAAATGTTACAATACCAATCCAATTGATGGCTCCATGCAAGAAGCCCTTGGAAAACTTATACCAGCAATGACACCGTTAGCAAAGATACCGAGTTACAAGTTGTTGTAGATTACAGTCTGTTGTCTCAGTCCAGATAAAGCAGTGTCTCAATAGATTAACTCAGAGTTCAGGTAAATCACAGTCCAGGTAAGTTCTCCAGGCAGCTAGCTTAAGTTGTAGTAGCAGAAACAGCGATAGCTCCGAAGTCTCCTCGGGTTCTCAGCCGAAGTTTCCTCCAGTTCTCAGCAACATTGTAAATTCTTCCACCTTTGTTTTCACCGGCACTTGGACGAAGGCAGGAACTCCGGATGGCTAAAGAAAATCCTGTAGCATTTCACTAAGAAAACAACCTTCTGAACAATTTTAGTACATTATCTCAAGGTTTTTTGCATTTGAAATAAGCCTTAATAGTACTCATTACTCATCAGCCTGCAGGTGTGGGAGACCCATTGTAGTTACTGGCCTTGGAAATGATCAAACTTCAGGGATGCCAGTGGCATCTTCTGCCAGCTGTAGCATCCTGGGCAGCCCCAGATGGCCTCAGGGAGAGTCCTGGGCTCAAACTTCTTCCGGGCACAGGGAGCAAAAGCCTGCGAGACTGTGCCTCCAGGTCAGGTCTAGATTTGGGCTCACAGTGGTGATCCGCTCCCCCGGGCAGGGGGGCGGGGAAGAGCCCTCAACTGCCTCTTGGAAAATTCTTACTGCGCCATGATCGGCTTGGGCAGGTGGCAGCCAAATTGTCATTTCACGCACCCTCCAGTATCGAAAAGTGTTCAGTAATAGCCTTTTGCTGCAACTTTTTTCCTGATAATCCTTCTTCTTCTGAACTTTCTTTTTCTTTCTGACTAGAGTTTCTGGGCTTTTATCAACACATGCCCTAACTATTCTTGGTTCCACTGGGGTGCCTTTTTCTCTTATCAATTTACTTCTCACCCCTTCCATATTTTCATCACAAAGACAATACAACATTTCAAGACAAAACAAGACACAAACATACTGCATCAATCTTCTCCATTTTCTCGAAATGGTCATTTTTCCTATCGCCCTATCTGCCTAGGGACGAGCAGATTGCTCCCGTCCTATCTATGGACAGAAATCTTTTTTCGACCCTTACCCGTGAGTGTCCCAGGGCTCCCCGTAACGGGCCACCATCTGCCGCAGTCTCGCTGCAGCAGAATAACCTGGGGGGTGACGAATAACTTGTGTATGTTGATGCAGCAGGAATGAGAGCCGTTTATTGTAAGATCTGAGCGATATTTATACATTTTACACAGCCTATCTCATTAGCATAAAATAGATACAGCAGTCAACCAATAAGGAATCTTCACACTTAATGGCTCGCTTTTGTTACTTCACAAACCACTCTCTCTGGCATTTTGCCAGGCGCCTTCCAGACTTGTTTACAGACTCTAACATTTCTCCAGCAAAATAACAGGTGCCAATCTGACTTGTTTACAGACCTTAACAGGTAAGAAGAAAGACTGACTCTGTCTTTGGTAAATTCAAACAAGTGAGACCACTGGGACTGGGATTGGTAATGGCTCTGGGTGCCTGGCTTCCTGGATCCCAAGTTCAGAGACTTTCATCACCAAGGAAGTGAGGTGTGGTCACTTCTTTCAGGAACTGAATGAGGTCACTGCCTTGGCTACCACTTTGTCCTAACAGTTGCTTCCAAGGGTTCCATGAGATGGAGGCTGCCCCTACTTCCTGTGACAATTTCATATGTTAGAATGGTATATCAACCATACTCACCTGGGAAGAGCTTTCCACACAAGCCTGGTTTGGTCTACTCTACATTAAGAAGAGTGAGGCTGATTCAGACACATTCCTTCATCCTTCCAGGTTGTTTGCCATGGAGATGTCTTTTGCTCTCTCAGGTCCTTCATAGCTGCCTACAACTTCTCCAGAGATCATTTCTGCACGTACCTTTGATGTTCTCAGCAGGTGGAAGATCCCATACATTCTTGTATTGTAAGACCAACACTGTCGCTGCTCTTCAGCAAAGTTAGATTGAGGGAATAGTGTATGATTAGTGTTATTAACATGTTCGATATGGGTAAGGAACCATTCTGCTGCATGAATAATGGTATTGGGAACCTGTGATATTTACAAGAATATAGAGGTGAAATATATGTACGAAAACAGAAATCTAAGTAAGATTTGAAGCCCAGAAGGTCATTTGTCCCTTGATTGGGATACTTAGCGTTGAATTACATTCTGCACGGATGTTTCAGATAAATCGATATACAATGGCATAGGACCTTTCACCTTGGATGATTGAATGTAGAAGAGAACATACAGTCAAAAAGTGATAGTCGGTAGGATTAGGAAGATATTCGGTAAATTTAGGAAGAAGAATGAGTGTAGGATTTGGAACAAAAGTTCTTTAGAAGTAGGGTATCGCTAAGAGAGTGAATGTAAATATCAGCACATGTGACGAGGAAGTCACAATGATTAACTGGGGAAAATATGTAGGAAAGCAGATATCAATAGAGACATTACAAAATCAGGCAAAGTATAAAGTGAGTGACAGGATTAGACATTTTCAACATGGTTGAGTTTGAATATATAATCTTTGGAAGAAACAAATATGTAGTCACCAATAGGATTTTCATTTGAGAGCATTAGGCAACCTGGACATGGATGTTTTTAGTAATCCATGTTCACTTTCCATTTAGGTTTTGTACAATCATAAGTGTGACCTTTGCTTTTTGTGTCCAGAATATTACTGTGATAAAATGTATATGTAGATCAGGTGACATGAGTATTTCTTCCACCATTTCTAGGAGCTATATTTTGAGGACGTATAAATTAGTATTGCGGGTACAAAGAGGTGTACCTGTGTCTATGAATATAGAGATAATTCGTGAATAGACTGTACTGTGAATAAATAATATAAATGGTTGCACTTTAAATAATGGATTAAATTGATATCTGAAACTAAGTAAGAAATCTTATATTGATATAGAACCATTCATTCCAACCAGTTACACATCTAATGGTAATATTAGTGTTATGGTTTATTGTGACGGGTTTGTGAGTTTTGCTTCAAATGTGATAATGGAAATCGAAAATAATGTGTTTGGAAAGAAGTCTCATGAAAAGAGCAGTCAAGAAACATGGAGGAATACATGTGTTCTCAAGCAGGAAGTGATTGAAAGTGAAACAAGTGCCTATAAATTTGCGAAATTTTGATGAGACATATATGCTATGATGTGCATAAACTGAAGAAATAGTAATGTACCAGTGTTGAATAAAAATGAACGTCAAAATGCACATCATGTATACTTGCATTGATGTTCAACTGGGTCAGTTACTGTAGAAATATTAGGATTTTGGGGGGGATTAATAATACAATTTATTTTAGCACTAGCATGCCACAGAATGTAGAGGAAAGATCAATGGATTTTTAGTTATAGAACTAATAATCTAACATTTAGTGAGTATTTTGGATAGTCTAAAATTACATAAGGCTATGTAACATAATTTTTTTTATTTAACATTCATCAAAGCTTGGAATTTTCGTAATATTTCTTCTTTTTTCTTTTTTATTTTTTCAGTTGTTGATTGACCTTCATTTTGTTTATTTGTATGTGGTGCTGAGAATAGAACCATGTGCCTTACACATGCTAGAAAAGCATGTTACCACTGAGCCACAAACCCAGCCCCTCCACTTTTATCTTAACATCATACACTCATGTCCCTCTTCTTTACTCACTTTCTTCCCCATTTTTCCCCTTCTCTCCCTTCCTTTTTCGTTTCCCCTCCATATCTATTTTTCTCTCATGTCATTACAAACAGTAGTATGCTATGAAATTTAAGTTTAAGACTGTTTTTTATAGTCATTCTTTTTCTTGAGAAAATCTAAAAATTATAATCACCTGATAGATATATTACAATACATTTATTACACATATGTATCTATATTCATGCATATGCATTACATATATTATATATATATATACATATATATTTAAAAGTACTTTGATTTTCCTGTTAGAAATAATATAGACCAAGTCTTTCTTAATTCTCAATTCTTCCATAATTAACATCTTACAGTGAAAATCAAATAAACATATTTAAGTAAAAAGGTATCATTCTTATTTATCAATACTGATAATTTAAGGTTTTATATCACATTAAGCTGTAATATGGCATATTAACTCTTATGAATTAGAGAAATTTTATTTGAACGACCTATTATTTAAGGACCATATGCACTGACATTTTAAATGGCGTTCTTGTGATTTCTATTTCTATCAATTGTGTATTAATTGCCAAATACTTATTTTAGTACTTTTCATGTTCATAATTGATATAAAGTCAATTGTTTAATTCTTCTTGTAAGTAGTTACTTATTACAGTAGGGACATTATTAATAATACTACATCTTTATAAGAAAAATGGTACAAATTTATTTTCATGCAAAATTAAGAATAATTGCATGCTCTAAATGTTTGATTGTTGATACATATAATAAAGAGCTTTTGATGAGTCTCTTCCCCAGTAAAACATAAAATGCAAAGATAATGTCCAAATAAAGATAAGAAAAATACACATTATCAGCTAGAAACTATTAAATAAAAGATGAAAAGAACAATCCAACACATTGTACGAACTTGTCAGATGAGGTAGTATTCTGGAAGAATAGCCTAAGACTAGACCTTGTCCATGTCAAAATATTCACGAAAAAAATGAAGTATGAAAAGTGTAGAAAATGCTATGAATTTTTCATGAAGATAGGTGAATTATCCTTTCATCTCAATTTATGTGCATTTTCTGGTAAAATAAATTTGTGATATTTACAACTACACAAAACAAAGTTTCTGCATAGCAAAATGTATACATCTGAACCCATTTTTAGCTGATTTCTTCCCACTAAATTTTAAACCTTTATTTATTTATTTATTTTTATTGGTTGTTCAAAACATTACAAAGCTCAAGATATATCATCTTTCATACATTTGACTCAATTGGGTTATGAACTCCCATTTTTTCCCCAAATACGATTTGTAGAATCACATCGGTTACACATTCACACTTTTACATAATGGCATATTAGTGACTGTTGTATTCTGCTACCTTTCCTATCCCCTACTATCCACCCTCTCCTCCCCTCCCATCTTCCCTCTCTACCTCATCTGCTATTGTTCAATTCTCTCCATTGTTCCCCCCCCACTTCCCCTCACAACATTTTATATGTGATTTTGTGTAACATTGAGGGTCTCCTACAATTTTCATAAGCTTTCCCTTCTCTTTCCCTTTCTCTCCCCCCATTCATCTTTGTTTAATGTTAATATTTTCCTCATGCTCTTCCTCCCTGTTCTGCTCTTATTTGCTCTCTTTATATCAGAGAAGACATTTGGCATTTGTTTTTAAAGGACTGGTTAGCTTCGCTTAACATAATATGCTCTAATGCCATCCATTTCCCTGCAAATTCTATGATTTTGTCATTTTTGTGCTGTGTAATACTCCATTGTGTATAGATGCCACATTTTTTTTATCCATTAATCTATTGAAGGGTATCTAAGTTGGTTCCACATTCTAGCTATTGTGAATTGTGCCGCTATGATCATTGATGTGGCAGTATCCCTATAGTACGCTCTTTTAAGATCCTCAGGGAACAGTCCAAGAAGGGTGATAGCTGGGTCAAATGGTGGATCCATTTCCAGCTTTCCCAGGAATATCCATACTTCTTTCAAAATTGGCCTCACCAATTTGCAGTCCCACCAGCAGTGTACAAGTGTACACTTCTCCCCACATCCTCGCCAACACTTATTGTTGTTTGACTTCATAATGGCTGCTCATCTTACTGGAGTAAGATGGTATCTTAAGGTGGTTTTGATTTGCATTTCTCAGACTGCTAGAGATGGTGAGCATTTTTTCATGTACTTGTTGATTGATTGTATGTCCTCCTCTGTGAAGTGTCTGATTAGGTCCTCGGCCCATTGGGTTATTTGTTATCTTATTGTTTAATATTTTTAGTTCTTTGTATATTCTGCATATTAGGGCTCTATCTGAAGTGTGAGGGGTAAAAATTTGTTCCCAGGATGTAGGCTCTCTATTTACCTCTCTTATTGTTTCTCTTCTTGAGAAAAAACTTTTTAGTTTAAGTAAGTCCCATTTGTTTTTTTCTTGTTATTAACTCTTGGGCTATTGATGTCTTATTAAAGAATTTGGAGCCTGACCCCACAGTATATAGATCGTAGCCAACTTTTTCTTCTATGAGATGCAGTGTCTCTGATTTGATATCTAGCTCCTTGATCTATTTTGATTTAACTTTTGTGCATGGTGAGAGAACGGGATTCAGTTTCATTTTGTTGCATATGGATTTCTAATTTTCCCTGCACCATTTGTTGAAGATGCTATCCTTCATCCATTGCATGTTTATAGACACTTTATCAAATATAAGAAAGTTTTAATTTTGTGGATTGGTTTCTCTGTCCTCCATTCTATATCATTGGTCCACCTGCCTGTTTTCGTACCAGTACCACACTGTTTTTGTTACTATTGCTTTGTAGTAAAGTTTGAACTCTGGTATCGCTATACCTCCCGATTCACACTTCCTGCTTAGAATTTCTTTTGCTATTCTGTGTCTTTTGTTTTTCTATATGAATTTCATGATTGCTTTATCATTTCTACAAGAAATGCCATTGGGATTTTGATTGGCATTGCGTTAAACCTGTATAGAACTTTGGGTAATTTCGCCATTTTGATGAATTTAGTTCTGCCTATCCATGAACAGGGTACATTTTTCCATCTTCTAAGATCTTTTTCTATCTCTCTCTTTAGGGTTCTGTGGTTTTCACCTCTTTTGTTAGGTTGATATCCAAGTATCTTATTTTCTTTGAGGATATTGTGAATGGAGTGGTTTTCCTCATTTCCATTTCAGAAGTTTTGTTTCTGATATACAGGAATGCCTTTGATTTATACGTGTTGGTTTTATATCCTTCATTTATTAACTCTAGCAGTTTCTTTGTAGACCCTTTTGGGTCTGTTAAATATATTACCATGTCATCCACAAATAGCGATAATTCATGTTCTTCTTTTCCTATTTTTATGCCTTTAATTTCTTTTGTCTGTCTAATTTCTCTGGCTAGTATTTCAAGAACTAAATTGAATAGAAGTGGTGATAGAGGGCATCCCTGTCTTGTTCCAGATTTCAGAGGGAATGCCTTCAGTTTTCTCCATTTAGGATGATCCTAGCCTGAGGTTTAGCATATATAGCTTTTACAATGTTGAGGTAAGTTCCTGTTATTTCTAGTTTTTCTAGTGTTTTGAAGATAAAGGGATGCTGAACTGTGTCGAATGTTTTTACTACATCTATCGAGATGATCATATGGTTCTTGTCCTTAAGTTATTGATGTGGTGAATAGCATTTATTGATTTCCGTATATTGAACCAGCCTTGCATTCCAGGGAAGAATCCTACTTGATCATGGTGCACAACTATTTTGATATGCTTTTGGATTCAATTCACACGGATTTCATTGAGAATTTTTGCATCCAAGTTCATTAGAGATATTGGTTGTAGTTTTCTTTTTTGAAGTGTCTTTGTCTGGTTTTGGGATCAGGGTGATTTTGGACTCCGAGAATGAATTTGGAAGAGCTCCTTATTTTTCTATTTCTTGATATAGCTTGAAAAGTATTGGTATTAATTCTTCTTTGAAGGTTTTTTTGAACTCTGCTCTATACCCATCAGGTCCAGGGCTTTTTTTGGTTGGTAGTATTTTGATGGCTTCTTCTATTTCTTCCTTTGTTTTTGGTCTGTTTAAATTGTGTGTGTCTTCCTGACTAAATCTGGGCAGATCGTATGACTTAAGAAATTTATCGATATTTTAACTATCTTCTATTTTATTGGAATATAGGGTTTCAAAATACTTTCTAATTATCTTCTGTATTTGTGTACTGTCTGTTATGATATTGTCTTTTTCATTCCGTATGTTAGTAATTTCAGTTGTCTCTCTTCTTCTCATCCTTAGCATGGCTAAGGGCCTGTAAATCTTATTTATTTTTTCAAAGAACCAACTTTTAGTTTTATCAATTTTTTCAATGTTTTTTTTTGTTTCAATTTCGTTGATTTCTGCTCTAATTTTAATTATTTCTTGTCTTCTACTACATTTGCTGTTGTTTTGCTCTTCCTTTTCTAGGTTTTTGATGTGTACTGTGAGTTTATTCATTTGTTGTTTTATTCTTTTTTTGAGGAAAGAACTCCAAGAAATGAATTTCCCTCTTAAAACTGCCTTCTTTGTGTCCCATAGATTCCAGTATGATGTGTCTGTATTGTCATTTGATTCTAAAAATATTTTTATCTCCTTCTTTATGTCTTCTGTAACCCATTGATCATTCAGTAGAATATTGTTCATTTTCCATGTGATGTAGGATTTTTCCTTCCTTCTTTTATCATTGATTTCCAGTTTCATTCCATTATGATCAGATATGGTGCATGGTATTTTCTCCACGCCTTTATATTTACTAAGAGTTGCCCAATGGCATAATATATGGTCTAACTTGGAGTAGGATCCATGTGCTGCTGAGAATAAAGTGTATCCACTTGATGATGGTTGATGTATTCTATATATGTCGGTTACGTCAAGGTTATTGATTGTGCTGTTGAATTCTATAGTTTCTTTATTCAGTTTTTTATAGAGGATCTGTCTAATGGCGAGAGCAGTGTGTTGAAGTAACCCATAATTATTGTGTTGTAGTCTATTTGACTCTTGAACTTGAGGCGAGTTTGTTTTATGAGCGTTGCAGCTCAATTGTTTGGTGCATACCAATTGATAATTGTTATGTCTTGTTGGTGGATGGTTCCTTTTAACAATATATAGTGTCCTACTTTATCCCTTTTGATTAACGTAGGTTTGAAGTTGATTTTATATGATATGAGTATGGCCACTCCTGCTTGCTTCCGAGGGCCATATGAGTGGTATGATTTTTCCCAACCTTTCACTTTCAGCCTGTGTATGTCTTTACCTTTCATATGAGTCTCCCGAAGGCAGCATATTGTTGGATTTATTTTTTTGATCCAGGTTACTAGCCGATGTCTCTTGATTGGTGAGTTTAGATTTTTAACATTTAAGGTTACAATTGAAATATGATTTGTACTTCCAGTCATGTTTATTTATTTATTTATTTTAATTTGGGTAGTTTTTACTTTTTGGTTTTTTTCTTACCCCTTTACTGAGATACCTCCCACTGTTAGTTTTGGGCACTATTTTTCAATTCCTCTTCTTGTAGTATTTTGCTCAAAATGCTTTGCAGTGCTGGTGTTCTGTCTGCGAATTCTTTTAGCTTTTATTTATCAGGAAGGACTTAATTTCATTGTCAAATCTGAAGCTTAATTTTGTTGGATACAGTATTCTTGGTTGGAATCCATTATTTTTCAGTGTTTGAAATACATTGTTCAAAGATCTTCTCGCTTTCAAAGTCTGTGATGAAAAATCAATTGTTAACCTTATTGGTTTACCCCTGAATGTTATCTGCCTACTTTCTTTCGTAGCTTTTAATATTCTCTCCTTGTTCTGTATGTTGGCTATCTTCATAATTATATGTCTTGGAGTTTGTCTATTATGGTTTTGAATGTTTGAGGTCCTGTAGGCTTCCAGGATATGGCAATCCATTCCATCTTTCATCTCTGGGAAGTTTTCTAGAATTATTTCATTTAATATGTTGTTCATTCATTCGGTTTGAATTTCTATGCCTTCTTCTATCCCGATGACTCCCAATTTTGTTTTTTTTATGACATCCCATATCTCTTTAATAGTTGCTCATGGGATTTAAGCATGTTTTCTGTGTTGACTATATTCTTTTCAAGTTGACAAACTTTGTCTTCATTATCTGATGTTCTGACTTCTACTTGATCTAGTCTATTTGTAATATTCTTGTTTGAGTTTTTAATTTGGTTTATAGTTTCCTGCATTTCTAGAATTACTGTATGATTTTTAAAAGATCTCTATCTCCTTGTAAAGCTTGTTCTTTGCCATTTGAATTTGTTTGTTTAATTCATTTTCAAAATATACTTTTATTGCTTAGACTTGCTGCCTCATGTCTTCTCTCTTATTCCTTTCCATCTGAGTTAGGTATGACTTAAGTTTTTTCCCTATCCCTGTTTCTGATGCTTCTAGGTTCTCCTGTAGTATTAAGTTGTCCTTCATTGTTTGTACACCTTGTTTTCCCTTGTTTTTTCATGATGTTCACGTCATTTTCCAGCTCTATTTGATTGCTGTGTTTCTGCTCTCTTCTATAGATTTGTTATGGGTTTATATATCTCTGTTTTCTCTCCTTTGTGTTGGTAGACTATGCCTGCTTAAGTGGATTCCGCTGTTAAGGAATTCTGACGGCCGAGCTCCAGTGATGTCACCTCTCTGCTGTGGTGGGCCCCAGGCTCCTTGCCGGAGTGTCCGAATTGGGTGGGTGGACTGGATTGTCTCTGGTTGGTTTCAGCTCCCGGTCGCTGGCAGGCCGACAGTCTCCAGCCACCCAGTAGCACGGGCAGCTTGTGGTCTGTCTTCGGCTGGTGGGTGATCTCTAGCCACACAGTTGCGCGTTCGGTCGTCAGCAGGCGCGCGTTCTCCAGCCGTCAAGACATAGCGTCAGCAGGTGGGCTGGCGCCAGCAGGAAGGTGGTCTCCAGTTGCCCAGTCACACTGGCAGTGGGCAGGCGTTCTCCAGCCAACCAGTCAGGAGGGCCTGGCCTCTTGTCCCCTGGTTTATCCTGCTAGTCCTGATTTCTCCTGCTAGACCAGATTTCTCCTGAGTGATGCTTCTCGGCAGCTCAAACTGTTCTCTGGGTCTGCCGTTTGTTGGGTGGGGAGGGTGTCTATTGGGAACCCTGGAACTCTATTGTTTTAATTTTTTTCGCTTGCCCATCGCCCCGCACTGGCTAGATAAGTTTCATTTTTGCCGCTGATGGGAAGGGGAGATGAAGGTCAGGTGCCTCTAGTTTTCCCCCAGTCTTTATGCAGACTTGCTCTGATTATCCCTCCCCCAAAAGCCTATGAGATATTTTATGCAAATTCCCCTCTGTATGTGAGATGAGCTGAGAAACACACACCTGTTTTATTCTTGCAATCTGTCAGGGAGTGGTGGTGGTTACTTCAGCTCTCCAAGATGGTGGCTGTTGGTTTCCTTTGTGGAGTTTTCGCTTTGGGGCATAGAAATGTACTGCTAACTTCCCCGTCTGAAATCCCGAATTCAGCTGGGGGCTCAGTGGATGCTCAGCCAGCAGGATTCCACAGAATCCGCAGCAACGTTTCTCCCTGCTTGCTGGTCGCTTCTCCGTGGTGCCTCACCATTTGTAGACACAGGGCAGGTCACGCGGATCAATCAGAATGGATCTCCAGTTGCACAAGTGGCTTGTGTTTGAGACTCAATTACCTGACCTCGGTGGTGGAAATCATTCTTCTAGGTTTCGGTAAACACCCATTTTCCTGTAAGATCCTAACAAGATAGTTTTTCATCCCTCTAACTCGTTATTCACTTGCGCAGTGGCAGGGTACACTGGGTGTGATACACTGTCTTCACAGCCATCTTGCAATGCCGAAATATTAGGATTTAGATGCACCATTTACTGAAAACTGTTTCAGTACTAGGAAAAAATATGTATTTCAGGTGGATGAATATTTCTGAGAATAATTTTTTAAAAAGTGGATTATAAATCCACATACATGAATATGAATGAATTTAGGGAGTGCAAAATAAGACACAAATATTTCATATTTTGAAAAATCTGGAGAGTATATATATATATATATATATATATATATATATATACACACACACACACACACACACACACACACACACACAAACATTAAAAACTAGCAATATATATGCCAATCGAAATTCATCATGAAATACATATCATCCACAGACCCAAAAATATTCATATACTGAACATGGATTTATGTATAATGTTGTTCAACTAGGAGGCTTACCCATAGGTTGAATTTTCAGTTCCAACAGCATTTAGGAGGAGTGATCTCTTCTCACAATTTGTATTTGCCAAGTCAGTCACCTCACAAAAATGTACGTGCGATACCAGGTACAATTCTATATGTGCATATAAAATTACATGTGCTGAATAGGCTACAGAGAAAAGGAGACAGGAATTCACATATTTGTTAACTTTCAAAACACACGGAGAACTATTTCAACAAAAAAATGACTAGATTTATAACTCCTACCCTATATAATGTAAAAGGCAATTCCAACTATACACCATGCCTCCTCTGAACTGCTTGTATTTCTATTCTGTTTTAATTATTATTCTCTATCATATTACGATTAGTAGTCAGAGTCTAGTATGGTAGGGGTTAGAGTCAGGGATTCAGTATTTCGAATGGAAAATTGGAAAATGTATCCAATGTGTATGCAAAAATGTGCCACAAAAAATCTTCCCACTCCTCCAGAACAATGGCTTGACATTATCTTCGCCCCAAGTAAGACATAATTAGAGGAGAAGAATTAGAAAATCAGTGAATACTTATCTGGAATGGAATATGCTAAGGAGTTCACTACCTTGAAGGTGGTACAGGAGTTTCCAAAAGTAAGGGACAGGGTGAACACTCCATAAACATGGAGCTCTGCTGGCCTAAAGACTTCTTGAGAAATTGCCTCTGAGGTTGGGCACTTGAAACATATGTTGTTATCAGGAGCTTTAGCTTCCTTTGTACTGAGATCATCAAAGCTGGGTCTGCACCTATGTGACCTGTAAAACATAGTTTCTTATTTTCCAATTAACATGAGACACCAGTCCTGAATTTGATCTTTGTAGGTTAACTGTGGCCACTGGGTTCTAAGTGTCTCCCTGTGTGGACTGTGAAGCCATTTGTTCATCCTCCAATTTTCATGGTGTTTCTTGCTGCTACAATGGGAGTTTGGTATTTGCTTCATGAAATACACGGAGTTCAACTGGAACACAGTGCAGGAGGGAGTTCTGTCACATGTGGTATTTCAATTTCTGCAGGAAAATGCACCAACCATGCTTCTATATCACATAGCTTGCCCCATTGACCATAGCAAATCGATTCTGAACATTGCCCTGAAACCTCTCCATATAACAACATGCCTTTACTTAGAAGGGACTGCTGGCTGCATCATGTCAGTCACACGCCATTTGGAAGCCAATGGCAGATGCACATGGCCCCACTACAGATGTTTTATCACACACCTGCCTACTAATGCTCTAGGCCCAAAAATCATCAGGCTCCAACTTATTGGCATCTCTGTTTTACACAATTTTTATTAAAACCAGTCAATCAAGGCACTGTCTGTTATACTCATGATCAGCAACAGGACATCCAAAGGTTCTCCTGTGCCAGCTGGTCATGGAAATTTCAAAAATTTCATGGTATTTTTCTAGCCATATTTCAACAATGACGTTGGAGGCACTGTGAGTTTCAGTTCATTCCAGAACCATTAATCTTGACGAAGCTCATTTCAATGAAAGCTCTGGAGAAATCTCACAGGTAATGCTTCCCAAAGAATGGCCAAAAGGTCAAATGAAGCCAGGCCCATTGAGTTCTACAATGTGAGGTCCATGTGTCTTTTGACTCTCAACTATGGCTGCCAAGTCTTTCAGAAGAAAATTATGTGATATCTTGGCTGTGATTCCCAGTGCTCTGTTGAAAGCCACCCTGGGCCTTGATCTCAGTTTCCAAGGGCGACTCTCATGCATGGCCTCCTAAAATCCCAACACAATTAATGGCAATACTTTTCTGAGGTCAGTTCCAGAACTCAGTCTCTAAGGGGAAAAACACCAGAGTTCATGTCAAGGTGGACCCAGTCATCTCTTCCAACCACCACACTAACAACCACAATTAAAACCAAAACACTCCCACATGGCCCTCATGTTCTTTTATATAGACACTCATCATAACCTATCGCTGGAATTTTCCACGAGGGGTGAAGCTCAAGACAGTCTCCTAAATAATCTCTCTTGCCCCTAATTTGCCTAAATTTAGGGTGGCCTGGACACCACTCCTGTGAACCAGGAGTGTTCATATAGGCCTGCTGTTAATACTTCTCTGTTTCTCCAATTTGAGGCGTATTGACTGTGCAGTTTGGATTCTTTATGTGAATTGTAGTCACGGGAAAATTCAAGCAATTATGGGCAAGCCTCTTTAGGGCTTTGAAGAAATGATTTGGCCCAAAGGATCCCTATTCTAACTTGATGGAGGTCAGGAACCTCACAGAGAATGGGGAGAGACTTCATCCACAATAACTGCACTTTTGGCCATTTTTGTTTTGGATGCACACATGTGATGTTTCTTTAGATTCTTCAGGGGTTGAGAATTTAAGCCACGGCCTCACACAGGGCCAAGAGGCTGATTCAGACACTTCCATTTCCAAAGGAATTAAGCAAAGATCCACAGGTGATGTCCATTCATTTCCATTTGAACCTGTTTTCTTCAGGCTTCACAAACGAATGTCTTGAGGCAAAGACCATCCTGACATTCAGGGCAACAGAACAATAGGTAAGCAAAAGGCCCAAAGCAGGGTTTCTCCACTTAGACTATCATGGTCACACTTATATCTGAGTTTTTTGAGATGCTCGACATTCCCTTCAGCTATCCAGTACCTGGCCATGTCACAGGGCTTGGAACTGCTACATATCTTGGACACAAAACCATGAGCCTATTCTGGAGAGTAGCCAGAATTCATGAAGAATGCAGGAATTTTGGAAGATACCACATGTTGCTCATCGATAAGGCAAGCTGAAATCCATTCATAAATTCGGCAGGATGAATGCTGGGAAGCTTTCTACTAGACAGGACACAACAATTGATGCATTCTGTTTTCTAATGTCTAAAACCATGGACACAGTGGGATACACAGACATAGGAACTCTTGCTTGCCAAACGACTTACTATAAACAGTTCACTCCAAATCAAACAAACCGCCTTTTCTACCTATTCTCAGAACATGAGACAAAACCACAAACCCACACCGACAACCACAGAGGCACCACCTTCTACAAAGTATGTCTGTGACTATCCAGAGTGTCTTCTGACTGGTGGGCCAACTTATGCTCCCCGGAAATCACCAACTCTGTGAACTTGTCAGGAGCCAGCGGTGAGCCACTATCTGCTTTCTCAGGAAAGGCCCCTCTTCTGAGTTTTCCTGGCAGTTGGCCATCCTCATATCTGTAGGTACCATGAAAGACTGACTCTGTCCTTGGTAAATCCAAACAAGTGAGCCCACTGGGACTGGGACTGGGACAGGCTCTTGGTACCTTGCTTCCTGGATCCCAAGTACCGAGAGTTCCATGACCAAGGAAGTGAGGTGAGGTCACTTCCTTCAGGAACTGAATGAGGTCACTGCTTTGGCAACCACTTTGTCCTAACAGTTGCTTCCAAGGGTCCTATGAGATCGAGGCTTCTCCTACTTCCTGTGACACTTTCACAAGTTAGAATGGTATATGAACCATAGGCACCCAGGAACAGCTCCCCAAACAGGACTGTTTGTGTCCATCTTCTCTACATTATGAACAGAGAGGCTGATTCAGACACAACCCTTCATCCTGACCAGGTTGTTTGCAATGGAAGATGACGTTTGCTCTCTCAGGTCCTTCATGGCTGCCTACATGTTCTCCAGGGATCACTTCTTCATGGACCTTTGAGTTTTACAACAGGTGGAAGATTTTCTACATTCCTGTATTGTAAGACCAACTTGGTCCCTCCTCTTCTGTAAAGTTAGATTGAGGGAACAGTGTATGGTTAGGGTTAATAACAGGTTTGATTTGGGTTAGAAATTATTCTAATTGATGAATAATGGTATTGGGAACCTGTGATATTTATAAGAATATATAGGTGAAATATAAGTATGAAAACAAAAATCTAGGTAAGATTTGAAGCCTAGAAGGGCATTGCGCTATTGATTGGGATACTTAGCTTTGATATACGTTCTGCACAGGTGTTTCAGATAAAACGATAATCAATGGCATAGGACCTTGTACCTTGGATGATTGAATGTAGAAGTGAACATCCACTAGAACAGGGATAGTCGGTAGGATTAGGAAGATATTCGATAAGTTTCAGAAGAAGACTGAGTACAGAATTTGGACCAAAAGTTCTTTAGCAATAGTGTATTGGGTAGAGAGTGAATGTAAATGTCAGCACACGTGAAGGGTCAGTCACAATGGTGAACTGGGGAAAATATTTAGGTAAGCAGACATCAATAGAGACATTAGGAAATCAGGCAAAGTATAAATTGAGTGATAGGATGAGACATTTGCAACAGGGTTGAGGTTCAAAATATAGTCTTAAGAAGAAACAAATATGTAGTCACCAATAGGATTGACATTTGAGAGCATTAGGCACACTGGACATGAATGTTTTCAGTAATCTATGCTCACTTTTCATTTAGGCTTTGATACAATCATAAGTGTGACCTCTTCTTTTTGTGTCCAGAATATTACTGTGATAAAATGTATATGTAGATTAGGTGACATGAGTATTTCTTCCACCATTTCTGGGAGCAACATTTTGAAGATGAAAAAATTAGTATTGGGGTTACAAATAGATTTACTCTGTGTCTATGAACATAGAGATAATTTATGAATAGACGATACTGTGATTAAATATTATAACTTGTTCCAACTTTAAATATTCGATTGAATTGATATCTGAAAATAAACAGAAAATCGTATATTTATATGCAATCATTCATTCCAACCAGAAATACATCTAATGGTAATATTAGGGTTATGGTTTATCATGAAGAGTGTGTCAGTTTTTCATCAAAATGATTATGGAAATCGAAAAAAAAAAGCGTTTGGAAAGAAGTCTCATGAAAAAACAATCAAGTAACCTGGAGGAATACATGTGTTCTGAATAAGGAAATGATTGAAAGTGAATCAAAATCCTATAAATTATTGAAGTTGTTGATGAAATATATATCCTATGATGTGTATAAACTGAACAAATAGTAATGTACCAGTGTTGAATAAAATGAACTTCAACATAGACATCATATCCAAGAGGAATCTAGTTGCATTGATGTTAAACTGGGTCAGTTACTGTAGAAATATTAGGATTGTATGCACCACTCACTGAAGTTAGTTTTCAGTACTAGAAGACAAATATGTAATTCAGGTGGATGAATATTTCTGAGAATAATATTGTGAAAAGTTGATTATAAATCCACATACATGAACATGAATGAATTTAGGTAGTATATGTAAGACACATATATTTCATATTTTGAAATATTTGGAGAGTGTGTATATATATATATATATATATATATATATATATATATATATACACCCCCCCCACACACACACACACACAACACACACACCCAGACAATAAAATGTAGCAATATATATGCCAATCGAAATTCATCATGAAGTATATATCATCCACAGATGCAAAAATATTTAATTTACTGAACATGGATTTATGTATAATGTTGTTCTACTAGGAGGCTCACCCATAGGTTGAATTTTCTGTTCCAACAGCGTTTAGGAGGAGTGATCTCTTCTCACAAATTGTATCTTCCAAGTCAGCCACCTCACAAGAATGTACATCTGATACCAGGTAGGATTCTATATGTGCATATAAAAATACATGTGCTGAATCGGCTACAGAGAAAGGGAGACAGGAATTCACATATTTGTTAACTTTAAAAACACATGGAGAACTATTTCAATTAAAAATTAACTAGATTTATAACACCTACCCTATATCATGCAAAAGGCAAGTGCAACTATACACCATGCCTCCTCTGAACTGCTTGTATTTCTATTCTGTTTGGGTTATTTTTCTCCATCATATTAGGATTTGTCATCAGAGTCTAGGAGGGTATGGGTTAGTGTCAGATGGCCCGGCTGGCAGGACACATCAACTTGGGTGTCGATCCTAATTGGGGAGGAATGAAGGGACAAGAGACACGAGAGATGACAGCAAGAAAGGAATTCTGATCATGCTGCAAACTTTTATTATTCTCAGAGGGTATTTATATGCTGCGGATGGGAAAGCTCTCTTATCGGCAGTTGCTGGATGTCTTCACAGGGTGAGATAACCTCAGGATGTTTCAGGTAGACAGATGGTAGCTGGATGTCAAAAGGAGATAGATGGCTGTGGGATGTCTCCCAGGCAGGTTGTGTCCCAGGGGGCTGTTTCTTGTGTCAGTCTATTTTTTGAAGGAGAACTTCCTTCTAGCCCCTGACATCTCCCCTTTTGTTATATAAAATATTCGACCATACCTTACAGGCCATGGATTTAGGGGGTGATAGTGGCTCTGTTTCTCTAGGATGCCTTAGAATATCTCCTGATTTGAGCGAGCATCTTTCCTAGGAGATTTCGTGTTGGCTTTGGCATGTTTTTGGAGGAGACGTCTTTGAGGGGATAGCATGCCAACCGCCATGCACCAGAGCGTGTCATTCAGAGGTCTTGTGTTTGGGGATCCGTGGATCCATCCTCCTGCAGTCCTTCCTGGACCCTCCGTTATTATGGCCTAACGTGCTCATTCCAAGGGTGTGTCCTCCCCCAAGCAGAGGGGCCCATGGAGAACGAACCCTTATTGCAAGGGTAGAAGATGGTTGCTCAGAGCTGTTACTTATAGTTTTCTGTAAGAAAGAGAGATCTGTGGGGATGTAAACTTAATAAGCCTGTGAGAAGGGTTGAACATTCTTTTAAATGTTGGCAGTGCTGTCTTCCATCTCCAGACCATGATAGTGGACCTGTATGGGCTTAGAAACCAAAATATTAATCTGTTCTTTAATAAATTGTACCAGCCTCTTTATAATGCAGCGGCCTATGGACACCATTAAAAGTAAACCCAACAAAGGGACTAATAGTGAAAGAAGGTAGGGTAGAAATCCATTATGCCCAATCCAGAGGGGATTTTCAAATAGTTCCCTTTGTCTCTTTTCTGGATCTTCTTGAAGCTGCTTAATTTTAATGCATACTATGCCTGATTTATTTGCATAAAAGCAGCATCGTTCCCCTAAGGCTAAGCAAATACCTCCCTGGTTAGCTGTCAGCAAATCTAATACTCGTCTGTTTTGAAGGAACACTTCTGCCAGGGAATTTATTTGGTCCTGCAAATCTTTAATGGTTCCTGATAAAGTTTGTACATAATTTATAAGTTGTTGAGACAGGCGATGGTAAGAGTGAATAGCCATGCCTAAGCCACTGTACCTGTGCCCACAGCAGCTGTTATTCCAAGGCTGGCAATGAGTGGTAAAGCCTGTATTGCCCACCTATGTCTTTTGACTAAAGTGTCTAGGCTAGAAATTGGTAGAGGTTCATCTCCTGGGACAATAGTTATATCAGGGAGTAATAAAGCAAGAACACAACCAATGGTCCAATTCGCTGGAAGCGTGGGAAGGCCGAGTTTCCTCCACACATAAAAACTGTGCCATTGGAGGGACAAAGAGATGGGGTGGGTGAGGAATAATTTTATACTGTTGAGCAATTTCCAAAGGAAGTAATTCGAACATCAATATCATAGGTATTATTCTGCATCGGCCTAAAAGAAATAATGTAAAAGTGCCTATAGGCTGTACTTTAAAGGGAAATCCGGGTTGGCATGTATTATCATTGTCCATGATAGAATTAATAGGAACTGCCATAGGCATGATTGCCCCTGTTGTCATGCAGAGCCAGCAATCACCAGCAAGGGTGGCGTTCGAATTATTAAGCTAGGAGAATGTAGTTTGCAAAATATCTAATGTATTGGTATCTAAACCTGGGAACTGGGATTTAGGCTACATTAAGGGATGATATGTGAGCTCAGGGATTTGGGGTTTCAAAAGTTTGATTATCTGAGGATGCTTGACAGAAAAAGTGGGTCCTCCACCATCAGAGACCCCTGTAGGGGCCTTAATGGGCCAATAGGAAGGTTTTCCGACAGTGCCTTGGCACCCAGCTGACTGTAGCTTGGTGTATTTGCCATCTCCTCCATGGTCAAAGAGAATGGGGGTATAATGAATAGTGGTCCCCCTGCTGCATGAGTTTTAGTTAGGGAGGCTTCAAAAAATTGTTCTCCCTGTTTATTAACACAAAGTGAAGCCAACGCATTACAAGAGACATGCATCGCCTGGGTATGCGTACAAGTTGCAGAACAATTTTGGAGAGCTTTACTTGTACTAGGGGGAATAATCTTTGGCTTGTTAACACATACCCATTTAGGCTGATGAACTCCTCCGAGATTATGGTCAACCTTGGCACGGAGGTAAGTCACCTTAGTCATGCAGTCAGCAGTCTGGGTCCAACTAGTGGGAGCCTCAGTCCAAAATCCTCCTTTGCATTCACGGGGGGGGGGGGCAAAAAGGTACCCCATGATGTTGGAAATTAGAGGTCCAAGGCCTCTGTGTTCAAACCTGTTCAGCAGAAGTGCCTTAAGCAGGATCATCGCACAGATTGTTGGCTGTATCTGAAATGGAGGAAAATTTGTCCTCAGGGGGAGGGCCTCCATCCCTGGGTTGAGGTAAGTAATTTACCTGTTTAACCAGGCATTCTGGTAACCATCTTGGGGATGCTTGCTCTTGGTCCAAAACACAAGCTGAGCCTCATCCCCTGATGAGGATAGGATGTGGGCGTTTTCATTTATTTGTAATGGGATTGCACCACATAACAGGTGTGCGAACAGAATTGGATGAAGGATGCCAGTGTCTGTCTGTGGCCAAATGGCCTTCACTGTCTAGGGTAAGAAAAATAAGGGCAAATAATGCATGGTTAAGGCGATCCCTGGGAGTGGTAAATACAAGGGCGGAAGCCTTAAGACGGGATAGCCAAGTCTTTAAGGTAAGCTGGGCAAGTTCCACATGCCTTGGCCCTGAGTGTTGTATGGAATTTCAGTAGTATGACAAAATTGCAAGGTAGCACAAAACTGTTTAAACTTGGCACTGGTATATGCAGGACATTAATCTGTTTTAATATGTATTGGTTTACACATTACGAAAAAGGCTGAAACAAGATGAGAAAGGACATCTTTGGTAGCCTCTCAAGAATGTGGTGATGCAAAAATAAAGCCGCTGAAGGTATCTATAGAAACGTATATATATTTGGTTTTTCAAAATTCAGGAAAATGAATAACATCCATTTGCTAAATCTGATTGGGCAGTAATCCTCGGGGGTTAACTCCCAAGTGTTGAATGGGGAGGGAGACAGTGCAAGCAGGGCATGCTTTTACTATTTCTCATGCATGTTGCCTGGTAATTTTCCAAAGTAATTGATGGCTCTGGGAATTTAGATGGTGAAGATTGTGTAACTCCATGGCCTTTTGAATGGAGCCAACAAAAATTGGAAAGATGGAACGTGTTGCTGCATCAGCTTGGGCATTACCTTGTGTTAGAGGGCTCAGAAGGTCAGAGTGTGTCATGATGTGTCCTAAGGAAAATGGATGTTTTCTGGCCTGAATTAGCTGCTGAAGCTGGTGAAACAGAAAGGGGGAATTGGAAGAAGCCTTAATGGTGGGTGAAATCTCCAGAAGGGGCACAGAATGAGCAATGTAGGCACTGTCTGTATAAATATTAACAAGATTATAAAAAAACTTTATAAAAACTTGTGTTATGGCGAACAATTCCACAAACTGAGCTGACTGATAGACAGTATCAAAGGTGGTAGGCTTGTTATTGACAACAAAGACTGCACGGCCATTACTGGAACCGTCTGTAAAAAAGGTAAGGGCTTGAGGAATGGGAGCCTTTTGAGTAATTTTGGGAAAAATAAATGGATGTAACTGGACAAAATTTAAAAGGGGGTCATTGCGGATGTGGTTATGAATTGTTCCCAAAAAGCCTGATAGGGCAATATCCCATTCATCCATGTCTGTAGTAAAAATTGTAGTAAGGGTTTGGTCCTTAGTATATAGAATTAAAATATTATCAGGGTCTTTGCCAAAATGTTGTCGAGAAAGCAAACGACCTTTAAAAATAAGAGAAGCTACCTGAGCAAGATAAACAGTAATAACCTTGGAGGATGTGGTGGGTACAAGGACCAAATCAAGGGGCAGTCTTTATTTTTAAAATGTGGATCTCGCTGCCAAAATATTCCTGTGGGTGTATGAGGAGTGTGGAAAATAACCAGAACCAGAGGAAGGTTATAAGAAATTTGTGTAACAAACTTTTGGGCAATGGCTTCTGTGGCTTGGTTTAATGCATGTCATGCCTCGGGAGTAAGCTTTTGAGGGGAGGAGGGGTGGGAATCACCTATCAAAATATCATTAAGGGGCAAAAGTACACAAGTGGGTAATTTTAAATATGTTCCTAGCAATTGAATATCCCCCAGTAATATTTGAAAATCATTAAGTGTGTGAATATGGTCCACACATAGTTGTATTTTAGGAATTTGGATCTGATTATCTTGAAGTTTAAGGCCCAAATAGGTATAAGGGTCCTGTGTTTGAAACTTATCTGGAGCTATCTGTAGTCCCAAGGTAGTGAGGTTTTGTAAAAGTCCAAGTAACAATTATTAAGGTCATGGGTATTAGGTGCAGCAATTAACAAATCATCCATATAATGTAAAATATAATTTTGTGGTCATTGCTCTCTCACAGGGTCTACTGCTTGAGCAACGTATTTTTGGCAAAGACTAGGGCTGTTGGCCATACCTTGGGAAAGAACCTTCCATTGAAATCTCTGCATGGGGCCCAGAAAATTAATGCGAGGGAGACTAAAGGCAAAATAGGGTCTATCCTCAGGATGTAAAGGAATGGGAAAAAAGCAATCTTTTAAGTCAATAACCATTTTACAATAGGTTTTTGGAATCGCCACTGGTGTGGGAATGCCTGGCTGTAGTGCTCCCATCGGGCACATAACTTTATTAATGGCACACAAATATTGTAAAAGGCGCCACTTGCCTGATTTTTTCTTGAAAATAAAAATAGGAGTAATCCATGGTGAGGTTGAGGGCTTTACATGGCCGGCTGCCAGCTGTTCCAGCACTAACGTGGAGGCAGCCTCCAATTTTTCTTGGGTAAGGGGCCACTGATGCACCAACACAGGAGTCTGAGTCTCCCAAATAATTTTATCTGCATGGGGTACAGGAGGGTCAGGGACCGACACTAAAAATCTGAATACACAAGTCCACATGTATTTGTTTTTTTTATGGGTTGTATAGGCTCCACCAGTCTTTGTTTCAGTATCCCCAGGCCTGTACCAGGAACAAAATTCATAGGAAGCATTTGATGAGTCACCATGGAATTGGGACTGGCGAGAATAACTTCCAATGACTCAAAATATCTCCACCCTATACGTTAACAGGGAGGTCAGAATCAACGAAAGGAGTGACAGTTGACTTATTACCATCTTTATCAGTGCAGCTAATAGACCTTGAGCTGACCAGAGGATTTTTTTATTTTCCTATCCCTTTAAGGTCAGTCAAGGATGGAGTGAGGGGCCAACCTGATGGCTAGTATTTTTGAGAAAAAATTGTGGCATCAGCTCCAATATCTAGAACTCCTTGGAATTCCTTTCCTTCAGTAAGTAAGGTAAGGGTGGGTCTATTGTGAGAAATGGGTTGAACCCAATACACATCAGAGAAGCCTAAGAAGGCAGCCCCCCGAGGTAGGTTTGGGTGGTGGAAATGCCTCCTGAATCCAAGGGAAGGAGAATTAATTGTGCAAGTCTTGTTCCTGCTGGGATGGCGGCAACTCCATTAATAGCAGTGGCCAGTATTTTTATTTCTTCAGTGAAATCATTATCAATAAAGCCAGCGAAGACCTGAACACCTTGTATGGTAGTGGAGGCTCTTCCAAGAATAAGGGCACATGTATGAGATGGAGGGGGACACATAATTCCAGTGGGTATTATCTGGGGCCCTTGCATTGAGTCTAATATTGTAACTGTGGTGGCACAGAGGTCCAATTTTGCGCTGCCTGGGTGGCTAGTTGGAGGGAGGCAATTGTGGAGAAGGATTTTGTGGTAGGTTGGGAGTTTGGGAGGGAACAAACCTTATTGCTCCTGTGTTTGTCCTGGGGGATGTTGTGGCCAGGGGCTGGCCCCGCAGGGAGTTTCCCGAGAAGCAGGAAGAAATAGGTTGTCTGAGGGCATTTGTCTTAGATCTACACTCACTGGCCCAGTGATGACCTTTACCACTTCTATGGAAAAGGGTAGCTGGGGGCGGTCAAGCCCCAGTTTGAGGAGACGCTATTCCTAGGCTTTGTTTGCCTGTCGGACACCCACATGCAAAATGGCCAGGTTGTTTACAAGTAAAGCAAGTACGTGAGCCAGGATTGTGAAACGCCTTGGTAAAGGCGGCCCCTAAAGCGAGACCCATGGCATGGGCTGCACCCACGCCTGCAGAGAGTCTAATAAATTCAGAAAGTTTCCCTTTATCCTTATGTGGTTGAAGAACATCCTGACATGCTGGGTTGGCATTTTCAAAGGCAAGATGTTTTACATAGGTGCTTTCACCTTCGCTTGGTTCATGCAAGCATTCCGCAGCTAGGTTAAGCTGGGGAACAAACTACCTATAAGGCTCATGGGGCACTTGTCAAATTTTTGCCAGGGAATTGGTAGCCGAGGCCTTTTGAGGGAGGTGTCACCAAGCAGGAAAACCAGCCATCTGAGTCTGCGCCAAGAGTCCAGGAGGGAAACGTGCCTGTTATTTTTAGTGTCAAAAGGCGCATTGCCCACTAGCTAAACTTAAGTCCCAGATTCAGAGGAGGCCTTAGTTAAAATTATTTGAGCAGTTTCCCGACATTGTCTTCGAAATCTGCATTCCATAACAGGAAGTCTCCGGCACTGAAGGTAGCTTGGTCTAAAAATTTCCAATCATTGGGAGTAAGCCATTGTGCGCTGTGGATTTCTAATAAAGCCAACGTGTAGGGCACAGTGGGGCCATAGTGAGCACAAGCCTTATTAAGTTTTTCAAGAAAACATAGGCTTAATTTTTTGTAGACTCTGGGTTCCTTCCTGCCCAGGGGTGAACTCCTCATCCTCTGAGTCCTGATCTCCTTGATCCATTTCCCCCGCTTCCTCCTCTTGTTCCTCATCGAAGTCTTTGACCACAGCCTGGGCAGGCTTATCTATCTGACTGGTGGTGACTGGGAAGGTGAGAACAGGCCGATGGAGTGGCTTCGACTTTGTATTAGACCGCTGTGGGCCAGCTTGCATTGACTCCATAGGTAAGGCTAATGAAGAGAGCTCAGAGTCAAGGGAATTTAATTATTTTAAAAGTTGCATCTCTTCCCGTCTATGTTGGAAGGATGCTGGCAAGGGAGCGAGGTTAGGTAGGGGAAGTAGGGAAAAAATATCTGGGGGGGCACTTGGCCCCTGAAGGGCCAGAGCACAAATGGCAGGAGGGATATAGGAGGGAGGTGGATGTGTAAATCCTGTAGGCTGTGGCAGGGTCCTGAGAGGTTGCGGGTCTTCTGAATGGTTGAGAGCTGCTTCCTTCTCCAAGATAGCGACCTTCCCAGGGGTCAATGTGTCTCTGGGATTTAAAACTGGATAAAGGTGGTTTTTAATCATTGGAGCCTTATTAATTAGGGTCGTATTTTTAGGGGGACCAGGAAGGTTCTCAGGGTCCTGGGAAGACTGAGAAGGGTCTATGTCTATACTAATGATGGGCATGCAGAGGAGGGACGAGAGGTTTTTTGCATAATCTCTTCCCCAATCCTGACAAGTTGTAAGGTACCATTGTCAAAGCGAAAACTTTTAAGAATTTCATTAATTAATTCCAGTAAGAAAAGGTGGGAACTGGCATTTTTCTGGGCCAAAGGATTCATAATAATCTTTTAAACAGTCTCCTACTCTAAGCCATTTTTGCCATCAATGGTCCCTTCAAGAGGAAACCATGGACACAATGCTCCTATGTGTGAAAAGAAAAATTTTAAGTCCTTTTTCTTAACATGTGCCCCCCATGTCTTGAAGAACTCCTTGAGGCCTGAAATAAACAAATCATGTGACGATACTGCTTGTCACATGGTGGGTCACTCACCGTGCATCATTCCCACCCTCCTCCTGGATATGTCTTCGGGTGGTGTCTGCTGAGACGATCGCGGGCTCCTCTTGACCAAGTCTTCCAGGAGGAAGGGGTTCCCCCTAAGTCAATGGCTTGAGCCCCAGTCGGTGGGCGCCAGATGTCCCGGCCGGCAGGACACATCAACATGGGCAGCGAACCTAGATGGGGAGGAATGAAGGGACAAGAGACACGAGAGATGAGAGCAACACAGGAGTTCTGATCAAGCTGCAAAATTTTATTGTTCACGCATGGGTATTAAAATGCTGGATTTGGGAAAACTCTCTTATAGGCAGTTCCTGGATGTCTTCACAAGGTGAGATAACTTCAGGATGTTTCTGGAAGAAAGATGGCCACAGGATGTCTCAGGGACACATATGGCTACAGGATGTCTTCCAGACAGGATGTCTCCTGGTGGCTGTTTCTTGTAAGTATCAGGCTGTTCTTTGAAAAAGAATTCCTTCTACCCTTGACAGTCAGGGATTCAGTATTTCGAATGGAAAATTGGAAAATGAATCCAATGTGTAGGCAAATATGTGCTACCCAAAAATCTTCCAACTCTCATTCAGAACAATGCCTTGACATTTCCTTCACCCAAAGTAAGACACAATTAGAGGAGAAGAGTTAGAAAATCTGTGAATACATATCGGTAATGGAAAATGCTCAGGAGTTCACAACCTTCAAGGTTGTAGAGAAGTTTCAAAAAGTAAGGGACAGGGTAAAAACTCCAAAAACATGGAGCTCTGCTGGCCTAAAGACTTTTTGAAAAACTGCCTCTGAGGTTGGGCACCTGAAATATATGTTGATGACAGGAGCTTTAGCTTCCTTTGTAGTGAGACCATCAAAGCTGGGTCTGCATCTATATGACCTGGAGGACATGGTTTCTTTTTTTCCTATGAACATGAGGCAGCAGGGCTGAATTCTCTCTTTATAGATAAACTGTTGCCACTGGGCGCTAAGTGTCTTCCAGTGTGGACTGTGAAGCCATTTGGTCATCCTCCAATTTTCGTGGTGTTTCTTGCAGCTGCACTGGGAGTTTGGTATTTGCTTCACAAAATACGAGAAGTTCAACTGGGACACAGTGATGGAGGGAGTTCTGTTACGTGTGGTGGGTAAGGGTCTGCAGGAGAATGCACCAACCTGGCTTATATCCCACATAGCTTGCCCCCTTGACCATAGCAATCTGATTCTAAACATTGCCCTGCAACCTCTCCATATAACAAGATGCCTTTACATACAAGGGTATGGGGGCTGCACCATATCAGTCACAAGGCATTTGGAAGCCAATGGCATATCCACATCACCCCACCACAGATGTTTTAACACACACCTGCACACCACTGCTCTAGGCCGACTACTCATCAGGCTCCAAGTTACTGGCATCTCTGTTCTATACCATTTTCATGAAACCCAGTCAATCAAGGCACTGTCTGGTACACTCATGATCAGCAATAGGACACCCAAAGGTTCTCCAGTGCCACCAGGTGATGGGAATTTCCAAACTTTAATGATATTTATCTAGGCATTTTTCATGGATGAAGTTGAAGGCACTGTGGGTTTCAATTCATTCAGGAACCATAAAATGGAGAAGAAGCTCATTTCAATGAAAGCTCTGGAGAATTCTAACAGGCAAGGCTTCCCAAAGACAGGCTAAAAGGTCACATTAAGCCAGGCATTTGAGGTCTACAATGTGAGGTCCATGTGTGTTTTGACTTGCAACGATGGCTGCCAAGTCTTTAAGAATAAAATCATGTGATGTCCTTCCTGAAATTTCCAGTGCTCTTCCGAAAGCCTCCCTGGGCCTAGATCTCAGTTTCCAAGTGCGACTCTCATGCGTGGCCTCCTAAAATCCCAACACAATACATGGCAATCCTTCTTTGAGGTCAGTTCCAGAACTCAGTCTCTAAGGGGAATCACATAAGTGTTCAAGCCCAGGTGGACATAGTCATCTCTTCCAACGGCCACAAAAATGACCACAATTAAAACCAAAACACTCCCACATGACACAACTGATGCAAAGACCTTCCTGACTTTCAGGGCAACAGAAGAATAGGTAAGCAAAATGTCCAAAGCAGGGTTTTTCCACTGAGGCATTCCTGGTCACACTGATATCTGAGCTTTCTGAGATGCTCGCCATTCCCTTCAGCTATCCAGTACATGGCCATGTCACAGAGATTTGAGGAGGTACATATCATGGACACAAAACCATGAGCCTTTTCTGGAGAGTGCACACAATTCAGGAAGAAAACAGGAACTTAAGAAGTTAGCAGGTGTTCCCCATTGATAAGTCAAGCCGCAGTCCATTCATGAATTGGGCAGGATGAAAGCTGAGAAGCTTTCTACTAGACAGGACTCACCCATTGATGCATTTTCTTTTCTAATGTCTACAACCAGGGACACAGTGGTATAAACAGACATAGAAACACTCGCCTTGTCAAATGACTTACTAGAAACAGTTCCCTCCAAACCAAACAAACCGCCATTCCTACCTATTCTCAGAATATGAGACAAAACCACAAACCCACACCCACTCCCACAAAGACACACCCTTCCCCCAAGTAGGTCTGTGACTATCCGGAGTGTCCTCTGACTGGTGGGCCATACTATGTTCCAATGAAATGGCCTGTCCTGTCTCAGATCTGGTCTCCTTGGCCAACTCTGTGAAGTTGTCAGAAGCCAGCAGTGAGCCACTACCTACTTTCTCAGGAAAAGCCCCTCTTCAGAGCTTTCCTGGTTTTGGCTGTGCTCACATCAGTAGGTACCAAGAATGACTGACTCTGTCCTTGGTAAATCCATGCAAGTGAGACCACTGGGATTGGGACTGCCTCTTGGTGCCTGGCTTCTTGGATACCAAGTTCAGAGAGTTCCATCAACAAAGAAGTGAGGTGAGGTCACTTCCTTAAGGAACTGAATCAGATCACTGCCTTGGTAACCACTTTGTCCTAACAGTTGCTTCCAAGACGACCATGAGATGGAGGCTGCCCCTACTTTCTGTGACACTTTCACAAGGTAGAATGGTATATCAACCATAGGCACTTTGGAACAGCTCTCCACACCAACCTGGTTTGGTCCATCTTCTCTACAATAAGAAGAGAGAGGCTGATTCATAAACAACCTTTCATCCTGACCAGGTTGTTTGCCATGGATGCTGACTTTTGCTCTCTCAGGTCCTTCATAGTTGTTTACATCTTCTCCAGGGATCATTTCTGCATGGACCTTGAGGTTCTCAGGAGGTGGAAGATCCCCTATATTCCTGTATTGTAAGACCAACTCTGTCCCTGCTCTTCTGTAAAGTTAGATTGAGGGAACAGTGTATGGTTAGGGTTAATAATATGTTCAATTTGAATTAGGAATCATTCTGCTGGATGAATAATGGTACTGGGAACCTGCGACATTTATAAGTATAGATAGGTGAAATATATGTATGAAAACAGAAATCTAAATAAGATTTGAAGCGCAGAATGGGGATGGGCCCTTGAGTGTGATACTTAGCGTTGAATTATGTTCTGCACAGATGTCTGAGATAGATCGATATACAATGGCATTAGACACTGTACCTTGTATTATTGAATGTATAAGAGAACATCCAGTCAAAAAGGGATAATGGGTAGGATTAGGAAGATAGTCAGTAGGTTTAAGAAGAAGAGTGAGTATAGGATTTGGAAAAAAAGTTCCTTAGCAATAGGGTTTGGATTAGAGTGTGAATGTAAATGTCAGCACATTTGAACAGTCAGTCACAATGATGAACTGTGGAAAGTATGTAGGAAAGCTGACATAAATAGAGACATTATGAAACCAGGAAAAGTATAAAGTGAGAGATAGGATTAGATATTTTCAACAGGGTTGAGTTTGAATATATAAACTTAGCAAGAAACAAATATGTTGTCACAAATAGGATTGACTTTTGAGAGCATTAGCCAAACTTGACATGGATGGTTTTAGTAATCCATGTTCACTTTACATTTAGGCTTTGGTGCAAACATAAGTGTGACCTTTTCTTTTTGTGTCCAGAATATTACTGTGATAAAATGTATATGTAGATCAGATGACATGAGTATTTCTTCCACCATTACTGGGAGCAAAATTTTGAAGACGTATAAATTAGTACTGGGTTTACAAAGAGGTGTACCCTGTGTCTATGAATATAGAGACAATGCATGAATAGACAATAGTGTGAATAAATAATATAACTGTTTCCACTTTAAATAATTGATTTATTTGATATCTGAAAATATATAAGAAATCTTATATTGATATACAATCATTCATTCCAACCAGTAATACATCTAATAGTAATATTAGGGTTATAGTTTATCATGAAGGGTGTGTGAGTTTTGCTTCAAATATGATTATGGAAATCGAAAATAATATGTTTGGAATGAAGTCTCATAAACAAACCAGTCAAGAAACATGGAGGATTACATGTGTTCTAAAGCAGAAAATGATTGAAAGTGAAACAAATGCCTATAATTTTGCTAACGTATGGATAAAATATATATCCTATAATGTGCATAAACTGAAGAAATTGTAACATAACAGTGGTGAATAAGAATGAACATCAAAATACACATCATGTCCCATAGGAATCTACTTGCATTGATGAGAAACTGGATCAATTATTGTAGAAATATTAGGATTTGTATCCACCATTCACTGAAGTTAGTTTTCATTTCTAGGAAAAAAATATGTATTTCAGGTGGATGAATATTTCCGTGAATAATCTTGTGAAATGTTAACTCTAAATCCACATACATGAATATGAATGAATTTAGGGAGTTTATAATAAGACACATATATTTTATATTTTAAAAAAATTTAGAGTGTATATATATATATATATATATACATATATATATATATATATATATATATATATATATATATATATATTAACACACACACACACACACACACACAGACATTAAAAATTAGCAATACATATGCCAATCGAAATTCACCATGAAATATATATCATCCACAGATCCAAAAATATTCATTTTACTGAACATGGATTTATGTATAATGTTGTTCAACTAGGAAGCTCACCCATAGTTTGAAATTTCAGTTTCAACAGCGTTTAGGCGGAGTGATCTATTCTCACAATTTCTATCTGCCAAGTCAGCCACCTCACAAGAATGTACCTGTGGTACCAGGTAGAATTCTATATGTGCATATAAAAATACATGTGCTGAATAGGCTACAGAGAAAGGGTGACAGGAATTCACATATTTGTTAACTTTAAGTACACATGGAACTATTTCAATTAAAAATTAACTAGATTTATAACACCTTCACTTTATCATGCAAAAGCCAAGTCTAACTATACACCATGCCTCCTCTGAAATGTTTGTATTTCTATTCTGTTTGGGTTATTTTACTCCATCATATTAGGATTAGTAGTAAGAGTCTATTAGGGTATGGGTTAGTGTCAGTTATTAAGTATTTCAAATGGAAAATAGGAAAATGAATCCAATGTGTATGCAAATATGTGCTACAAAAAATTTCCACTTTCATCCAGAACAATGCCTTGACAATATCTTCGCCCCTAGTAAGACAGAATTAGAGAAGAAGAGTTAGAAAATCTGTGAATACATACCTGGAATGGAAAATGTTCAGGAGGTGGTAGAGGAGTTTCCAAATGTAAGGGACAGTGTAAACACTCCACAAACATGGAGCTATGCTGGCATTAAGACTTCTTGAGAAACTGCCTCTGAGGTTGGGCACTTGAAGTATATGTTGTTATCAGGAGCTTTAGCTCCCTGTGTATGGAGACCATCAAACCTGGGTCTGCATCTATGTGACCTGGAGGATATGGTTTCTTATTTTCTAATGAACATGAGGAAGCAGTGATGAATTCTCTCTTTGTAGATAAACTGTGGCCACTGGGGGCTAAGAGTCTCCCTGTGTGGACTTTGAAGCCATTTGGTCATCCTCCAATTTTCGTGGTGTTTCTTGCAGCTGCACTGGGTGTTTTGTATTTGCTTCACAACATACAAGGATTTCAAATGGGTCACAGTGCTGGTGGGAGTCCTGTAAGGTGTGGTGGGTCAGGGTCTTCAGGAGAATGCACCAACCAGGCTTCTATCCCACATTGCTTGCTCCCTTGACCATAGCAACCTGATTCTGAACATTGCCCTGAAACCTGTCCATATAACCAGATGCCTTTTCATATAATTTTCTGCTGGCTGCAACAAATCAGTCACAAGCCATTTGGAAGCCAATGACACACCCACATGGCCACACCACAAATATATTATCAGACAACTGCACACCACTGCTCTAGGCTCACTACTCAGCAGGCTCCAACTTACTGGCATCTCTGTTCTACACCATTGTCAAGAAATCCAGTCAATCAAGGCACTGTCTTGTACACTCATGAGCAGCAATAGGACATCCAATGGTTCTCCAGTGCCACCTGGTCATTGGGAATTTCAAAAATTTCATGGTATTTATCTATCCATTGTTCAAGAATGAAGTTGGAGGCACTTTGGGGTTTCCATTCATCCAAGAACCATGAAATGGTGAGGAAGCTCATTTCAATGAAAGCTCTGGAGATCTCTCACAGGCAAGGCTTCCCAAAGAGTGGTAAAAATGTCACATGCAGACAGGCCCATTGAGGTCTAAAATGTGAGGTCCATGTGTGTTTTGACTCTTAACTATAGCTGCCAAGTCTTTCAGAATAAAATCATGTGATATCCTGGCTGAGATTCTCAGTGCTCTGTGGAAAGCCACCCAGGGCCCAATCTCAGGTTTCAAGGGTGACTCTCATGCGTGTCCTCCTACAATCCCAACACAATTAATGGCAATACTTCTCTGAGGTCAGTTCCAGAACTCAGTCTCGAAGGAGAATCACACCAGAGTTCAAGCCCATGTGGACCCAGTCATCTCTTCCAACCGCCACACAAATGACAACAATTGAAACCAAAACTTTCCCACATGACCCTCATCTTCTTCCATATAGACACTCATCATAAACTCTTGCTGGAGGTTTCCATTAGGAGCGCAGCCCAAGACAATGTCCAAAATATGTACCCTTGCCCGTCATTTGCCTAAAGTGAGCGTGGCCTTGACACCCTTCCTGTAAACCAGGAGTGATCAAATAGGCCTGCCTTTAATACTGCTCTGCTTCTCCAATTTGAGGCCTACTGACTGTCAGGTATAGATTCTTTATGTGATTTGGCATCATGGGAGAACCCAAGCACTTGTGCAGGAGTTCAAAGAACTCATTTGACCCAGAGGATCCTATTCTCACTTGATGGAGGTCAGGAACCTAACAGAGGAAGGCAGGAAACTTCATGCACAATGACTGATATTTATACCATTTTTGTTTTCAATACACACATGGGAACTTTCTTTATATCCATCAGGTGCTGAGAATCTAATCCATAGCCTGACCCAGAGCCAAGCGGCTGATTCAGACACATCCCTTTCGAAAGCAATTAAGCAAAGCACCACAGGTGATGCCCATTCATTTGCATTTAAAAACTGTTTACTTCAGGCTTCAAAAAGGAGTGGCCTGAGGTAAGGACCTTCCTGACATTCAGGGCAACAGAAAAATAGGTAAGCAGAAGGCCCAAAACAGTGTTTCTCCACTGAGACTTTCCTGGTCACACTGATATCTGAGTTTCCTGAGATGCTCGCCATTCCATTCAGCTATCCAGTACATGGCCATGTCACAGAGCTTGGAGGTGTTACATATCTTGGACACAAAACCATGAGCCTATTCTGGGTAGTGACCAAAATTTAGGAAGAAAACAGGAACTTAGGACGATAGTAGGGGTGGCCCATCCATAAGACAACCTGCAGTCCAGTCATAAATTGGGTAGGATGAATGCTGGAAAACTTCTTCTAGACAGGACATATCCATTGATGCATTCTCTTTTCTCATGTCTACAACCACGGACACAGTGAGATACACAGATATAGAAACACTCACCTTTTCAAACGACTTTTTAGAAACAGTCCACTCCAAACCAAACAAACCGCCTTTCCTACCTATTCTCAGAACATGAGACAAAACCACAAACTCACACCCACACCCACAAAGGCACTTCCTTCCCCCAATATGTCTGTGATTATCCGGAGTGTCCTCTGTCTGTGGACCATATTGTTACCCCGAACTGGCCTGCCCTGTCTCAGATCTGGTCTCCGTGGCCAAATCTGTGAAGTTGTCAGGAACCAGCGATGACCAACTACCTGCTTTCTTAGGAAAGGACCCTCTTCAGAGCTGTCCTGGCATTTGGCCATTCTCACATCAGTAGGTACCAAAAAAAGACTCTCTGCCCTTGGTAAAACCAAACATGTGATCCCACTGGGACTGTGACTGGGACTGGCTCTGGATGCCTGGCTTCCTTGATCCCAAGTTCAGAGAGTTCCATCACCAAGTAAGTTAGGTGAAGTCACTTTCTTCATGAAATGAATGAGGTCAATGCCTTGGCAACCACTTTGTCCTAGCAGTTGCTGCCAAGGGTCCCATGAGATGGAGGCTGTTCCTACTTTCTGTGACACTGTCACAAGGTAGAATGGTATAACAACCATATGCACCGGGGAACTTCTCTCCATACAGGCATGCTTTGGTCCATCTTCTCTACATTAAGAAGAGAGAGGCTGATTCAGACACATCCTTTCATCCTGTCCAGGTTCTTTACCATGTCAGAAGACTGTTGCTCTCTTTGGTACTACATAGCTGCCTACAACTTCTCCAAGGATCATTTCTGCATTGACCTTTGAGGTTCTCAGCAGGTGGAAGATCCCCTACATTCCTGTATTGTAAGACCAACTCTGTCCCTGCTCCTCTGTAAAGTTAGATTGAGGGAACAGCGTATGGTTAGGGTTAATAACAGGTTCGATTTCGGTTAGGAATCATTCTGCGGGATGAATAATGTTATTGGGAACCTGCGATATTTAAAAGAATATAAAGGTGAAATATAAGTTTGAAAACCCAAATCTAAGTAAGTTTTGAAGCCCAGAAGTGTATTGGGCCCTTGGGTAGGATACTTAGCTTTGAATTATGTTCTGCACAGATGTCTCTGATTAATCGCTATACAATGGCATAGGACCTTTACCTTGGATGATTGAATGTTGAAGAGAACATGCAGTCAAAAAGGGATAATCGGCAGGATTAGGAAGATAGTCAGAAGGTTTAGAAAGAAGAGTGAGTATAGGATTTGGACCAAAAGTTTTTTAGCAATAGGGTTTCGGGTAGAGAGTGAATGTAAATGTCAGCACATGTGAAGAGTCATTCACAATGATGAACTGGGGAAAATATGTATGAAAGTAAATATCAATTGAGACAAAAGGAAATCAGGCAAAGTATAATGTGAGTTATAGGATTAGACATTTTCAACAGGGTTGAGGTTGAATATATAATCTTAGCAAGAAACAAATATGTAGTCACAAATTGGATTGACATTTGAGAGCATTAGGCAACCTGGACATGGATGTTATTACTAATCCATGCTCACTTTCCATTTAGGCTTTGGTACAATCATAAGTGTGACCTTTGCATTTTGTGTCCATAATATTACTGTGATAAAATATATATGTAGATCAGGTGCCATGAGTATATCTTCCACTATTTCTGGGAGCAATATTTTGAAGACGTATAAATTAGTATTGGGGGTACAAAGAGGTGTACCCTGTTTCTATGAATATACAGATAATGCATGAATAGAACATACTCTGAATAAAACATATACTCTTTCCACTATAAATAATGAATTGAATTGATATCTGAAAATATACAGGAAATCAAATATTGATATACAGACATTCATTACAACCAGTTATACATCAATGATAATATTAGTATTAGGATTTTCATGAAGAGTGTCTGAGTTTCGCTTCAAAATTGATTTTGGAAATCGAAAATAATGTGTTTGGAAAGAAGTCTCATGAAAATACCAGTAAAGCAACATGGAGGAATACATGTGTTCAGAAGCAGGAAGTGATTGAAAGTGAAACAAATTCCTATATATTTTTGAAATTTTGGATGAAATATATATACTATGATATGCATAAACTGAAGAAATAATAATGTCCCATTGTTGAATAAATATGAATGTCAAAATATATATCATGTCCCATAGGAATCTGCTTGCGTTGATGTTAAACTGGGTCAGTTACTGTAGAAATATTAGGATTTGTATACACCATTCACTGAAGTTAGTTGTCAGTAATAGGAAACAAATATGAATCTCAGGTGGATGAATATTTTAGAAAATAATCTTGTGTAAAGTTGATTATAAATCCACATAAATGAATATGAATGAATTTAGGGAGTGTATAATAAGTCACATATATTACATATTTTGAAAAATCTGGAGAGTATATATATATATATATATATATATATATATATATATATATATATATATATACAGAGAGAGAGAGACATTAAAAACTAGCAATATATATGCCAATCAAAATTCATCATGAAATATATATCATACACAGATCCAAAAATATTCATTATACTGAACATGGATGTATGTATAATGTTGTTCAACTAGAAAGTTCACCCATAGTTTGAAATTTCAGTTCCAACAGCATTTACGAGGAGTGATCTCTTCTCACATTTTGTATCTGCCAAGTCAAACACCTCACAAGAATGTACGTGTGGTACCAGGTAGAAATCTATATGTGCATATACATATACATGTGCTTAATAGGCTACAGAGAAAGGGAGAAAGGAATTCACATATTTGTTAACTTTAAAAACTCATGGAGAACTATTTCAAAAAAAAAAATTTGCAAGATTTATAACTCCTACCCTATATTATGCAAAAGGCAAGTCCTAGTATACACCTTGCCTCCTCTGAACTGCTTGTACTTCTTTTCTGCTTTTTGTTATTTTTCTCCATCATATTAGGATTAGTAGTCAGAGTCTAGTTGGGAATTGGTTAGGGTCAGAGATTCAGTATTTTGAAGGGAAATTGAAAAATGTATCCAATGCCTATGCAAATATGTGCTACCCAAAATCTTCCCACTCTCATCCAGAACAATGCCTTGACATTATCTTTTACCAAAGTGAGACACAGTTAGAGGAGAAGAGTTAGAAAATCTGTGAATACATATCTGGAATGGAATATGCTCAGGAGTTCACAACCTTGGAGGTGGTAGCAGAGTTCAAAAAAGTAAGGCAAAAGGTAAACACTCCTCAAATATGGAGCTCTGCTGGCCGAAAGAATTCTTGAGAAACTACCTCTGAGGTTGGTCACTTGAAATATATGTTGTTTTCAGGAGATTTAGTTCTTTTGTAGAGAGACCATCAAAGCTGGTTCTGCATATATGTGACCTGTAAGACATGGTTTCTTATTTTTCATTGAACATGTGGCAGCAGTGCTGAATTCTTTTTTTGTAGCTAAACTGTGGACACTGGGGCTAAGTTTCTCCCTGTGTTAACTGGGAAGACATTTGTTCATCCTCCACTTTTAGTGGTGTTTCTTGCTGTTGCATTGGGAGTTTGGTATTTGCTTCACGAAATAAAGGAGTTCAATTGGGACACATTGCTGGAGGGAGTTTAGTCACGTGTGGTGGGTGAGGGTTTGCAGGAGAATGCAATAACCAGGCTTCTATCCCACATAGCTTGCCCCCTTGATCATAGCAACCTGATTCTGAACATTTCCCTGAAACCTTTCCATATAACAAGATGCCTTTACCTATTGGGTCTGTTGGCTGTAACCATATCAGTCACAAGCCATTTGGAAGCCAATGGCAGATCCACGTGGCCCCACCACAGATGTTTTGTCACACATCTGTCCACCACTGCTCTACGCCCACTAATCAGTAGGCGACAACTAACTGGCATCTCTGTTCTTCACCATTCTCATGAAACCCTGTCAATCAAGGCACTGTCTGGTATACTATGATCAGCATCAGGACATCCAAAGGTTTTCCAGTGCCACCTCGTCATGGAAATTTCAAAAATTTCATGGTATTTATCTAGCCATTATTCAAGGAAGAAGTTGTAGTCACTGTGGGTTTCAATTCATTCAGGAACCATTAAATGTTAAGGAAGCTCATTTCAATAAAAGCTCTGGAGAACAATCACAGGCAAGGCATCCCAAATAGTCGCCAAAAGGTCCCATGAAGCCAGGACCATTGAGGTCTACAATGTGAGGTCCATGTGTGTTTTGACTCTCAACTATGGCTGCCAAGTTTTTCAGAATAAAATCATGTGATATTCTGGCTGAGATTCTCAGTGTTCTGTGGAAAGCCACCCTTGGCCTAGATCTCAGTTTCAAAGGGCGACTCTGATGCGGGGCCTCCTAACATTCCCACACAATCCATGGCAATACTTCTCTGAGGTCAGTTCTACAACTCAGTCTCTAAGGAGTATTACACCAGAGTACAAGCCGAGGTGGACCCAGTCATCCCTTCCAACTGCCACACAAATGACCAAAATTAAAACCAAAACATTCCCACATGGCCCTCATCTTCTTCCACATAGACCCTCATTATAACCTCTGGCTGGAGATTTCCATGAGGGGTACAGCACAAGAGAGTGTCCAAAATAAGCTCCCTTGGCCCTCATTTGCCTAAAGTCAGGGTGGCCTGGACACCATACCTGTGAACCAGGAGTGATCAAATAGGCCTGCCATTACAACTGCTCTGTTTCTCCAATTTGAGGCATACTGACTGTGGGGTTTAGATTCTTTATGTGAAGTGGAATCATGAGAAAACCCACGCACCTCTGCATGGCTTTGAAAAACTCATTTGACCCAAAGGATCCCTATACTCACTTGATGATTGTCTGCAACCTAATAGAGGAAGGAGAGAGACATCATACACAATGACTGAATTTTGACATTTTGGTTTTGGATGCACACATGGGATCTTTCTTTATATCCATCAGGTGCTGAGAATCTAAGCCACAGCCTCACAGAGGGCCAAGAGGCTGATTCAGACACATCCCTTTCAAAGCAATTAAGCAAAGAGCCACAGGTGATGCCCAATCATTTCCATATGAAAACTGTTTTTTTCATGCTTCACAAATGGGTGGCCTGAGGCAAAGACCTTCCTGTCATTCAGTGAAACAGAAAAATAGGTAAGCAAAAGGCACAAAACATGGTTTCTCCACTGAGACTTACCTGGTCACACTGATATCTGAGTTTTCTAAGATGCTCGCCATTACCTTCAGCTATTCAGTACATGGCCATGTGACAGAGCTTGGGGTGGTACCTATCTTGGACACAAAACCATGAGACTATTCTGCAGATTGGTCAGAATTCAGGAAGAAATCTGAAACTTAGGAAGATATTAGGTGTTGCCCATCGATAAGGCAACCTGCAGTGCAGTCATAAATTGTGCAGGATGAATGCTGGGAAGCTTTCTACTAGACAGGACACATTCATTGATGCATTCTCTTTTCTAATGTCTACAACCACTGACACAGTGTTATACACAGACATAGAAACACTTGCCTTGTCAAACGACTATCTAGAAACAGTCCACTGCAAACCAGACATACCAGCTTTTCTACCTATTCTAAGAAAATGAGACAAAACCACAAACTCACACCCACAAACACAAAGGCACCTCCTTCCCCAAGTAAGTCTTTGAATATCCAGAGTGTCCTCTGACTGGCGGGCCCTACTATGTTCACCCGAAATGGCCTGTACTGTGTCATATCTGGTCTCCTTGGCCAACTCTGTGAAGTTGTTAGGAGCCAGCGGTGAGCCACTACCTAGTTACTAAGGAAAGGCCCGTCTTCAGAGCTCTCCTGGCATTTGGCCATCCTCACATCAGTAGGTACCAAAAAAGACAGAATCTGTCATTAGTAAAACTAAACAAGTGAGCCCACTGGGACTGGGACTGGGACTGGCTCTGGATGCCTGGCTTCCTGTATCCCAAGTTCAGAGAGTTCCATCACCAAAGAAGTAAGGTAGGTCACTTCCTTCAGGAACTGAATAGGTCAATGCCTTGGCAAACACTTTGTCCTAATAGTTGCTTCCAAGGGTCCCATGAGATGGAGGCTGCCCCTACTTCCTGTGACACTGTCACAAGTTAGAATGGCATATCAACCATAGGCACACGGGAACAGCTCTCCACACAGACCTTGTTTGGTCCATCTTCTCTACATTAAGAAGAAAGTGGCTGATTCAGACACACCCCTTCATCCTGACACGGTTGTTTGCCATGGAAGATGACTTTTGCTCTCTCAGGTCCTTCATAGCTGCCTACCTCTTTTCCAGGGATCATGTCTGCATGCACCTTTGAGGTTCTCAGCAGGTGGAAGATCCCCTACATTCCTGTATTGTAAGACCAACTCTGTCCCTGCTCTTCTGTAAAGTTAGATTGAGGGAACAGTGTATGTTTAGTGTCAATAACATGTTGGATTTAGTTTAGGAATCATCCTGCAGAATGAATAATGGTATTTGAAACTGCGATATTTACCAGAATATATATGTGAAATATAAGTGTGAAACCAGAAATCTAGGTAACATTTGAAGCCCAGAAGGGCATTGGACCCTTGATTGTGATACTTAGCATTGAATTGCATTCTGCACAGAGGTCTCAGATAGATCAATATACAATGGCATAAGACCTTGTACCTTGCTTGATTGAATGTAGAAGAGAACAACCAGTCAAAAAAGGATAGTCGGTCGGATTAGGAAGATAGTCTGTAGGTTTACAAAAAGAATGAGTATAGGATTAGGAACAAAAGTTTATTAGCAATAGGTTATCGATTAGAGTGTGAATGTAAATGTCAGCACATGTGAAGAGTCAGTCACAATGATGAACTGGGGAAAATATGTTGGAAACAGATAGAAATAGAGCCATAATGAAATCAGGCAATGTATAAAGTGAGGGATAGGATTAGACATTTTCAGTAGGGTTGAGTTTGAATATATAATCTTAAGAAGAAACAAATATGTAGTCACCAATAGGATTGACATTTGACAGCATTAGGCAACATGGACATGGATGTTTTTAGTAATCCATGTTTACTTTCCTTTTAGGCTTTGGTACAAACATAAGTGTGACCTTTGCATTTTGTGTTCCGAATATTTCTGTGATTAAATGTATAAGTAGATCAGGTGACATGAGTATTTCTTCCACCATTTCAGGGAGCAATATTTTGAAGATGTATAAATTAGTATTGGGGGTATAAAGAAGTGTACACTGCGTCTATGAATATAGAGATAATGCATGAATAGACCATTCTGTGAATAAATAATATAACTCTTTTCACTTTAAATAATGGATTGAATTTTTATCTGAAAATATACAAGAAATCCTATATTGGTAAGCAATCATTAATTCCAACCAGTTATACATCTAATGGTAATATCAGAGTTATAATTTATCATAAAGTTTATGTGAGTTTTGCTTCAAAAGTGATTATGGAAATTGAAAGTCATGTGTCTTGAAAGAAGTCTCATGAAAAGACCTGTCAAGAAACATGGAAGAATACATGTGTCCTGAAGCAGGAAGTGATTGAAAGTGAAGCAAATTCCTATAAATTTGCGAACTTGTGGGGAAATCTTAAGAGCCCCTCCCAGCTCTCCCTTGAGCGTGATATCCAGACCGAGGGAATTAGGAGTGGCACGGGACTCGTGGTGCAGACCTCCAGGCCACCGCTCCCACCAGTGCTGAAAACTGAAGTCTCTTGCTCCAGCTTCCGGGGGCATGGCTTCCGGAGTGCAAGCAAATTCGCTGGGGGTTCTCAGGCCTAAGCTCTACAAACTTAGGGTCTGAGGGAGACAAACAGGGATATTGTGCCCAGGCGTTCATGAAAACAGGGCTCCTAGGAGCAGCAGACCTGGCATGTAGCCAGTATTGTGGTGAGTGTCACAGGTGAGTGGGGCCTGGCTTGAGGAAACACAAAAGAAGGCCCTAGGCACTCAGGATTGGACACCCACCCAGTGTCGGAGGAATAGCTGCTGCACAGTGATTGGTTCCCACCTATTGAAAGGAGAAGCTTGGCCCAGTGGGCACAGCTCTGCCTAATGGAAAAAAAGTTTATTGCAATCTATGACTGCATTTATTATTATTATTATTATTATTATATTAGTTTGTTTTTTTTGTTTTTGTTTTTTTTGTTTTCTTTTATTTTCATTTTTTTGTTGCTGTTCTTTAACTTTTTAAAAATGTTTTTAATTTTTTTTAATTTTTTCTTTTGTTATTATTATTTTTTAAAATTTTAATTTTAATTTTATATTATCATAATCATTTTTTTAAAAAATCATTTTCTTTCTTTATTTTCTATTTTTTCTATTGTCTTTTCATTTCTTTTCAATTTTCTTATTTCCCATTCCTTGCATTATACCTGCCTACTCTCATTCTCTTTAGTGACTTTTTCCCTTCCCTTCTAAAATCTTTCCTCCCAAGCATCAAATAAATTTATAAGAGTAAACAGTAACTAAGCAGTCAAACAGAACAAGAAGTAACATGAGCAGCATAAACAAGCAAGGAAGAAAAGGAGTACAAACCACGAAGGACACCCTAAATATTCAGGAGGACCTAGAGTCATCAGAAAAATGGTCATATAAAGAACTCAAGGAATACCTTAGACAGACGGAATGGAAACTTAAAGAGGATACGAGACAGAAAATCCAAACAGTAAAAGAAAACATTGAAAATGAATTACATAAACAGATAAAAGAAAAAGTTAAGCATCTTTATCAGAGGATAGAGATTATAAAAAAAATCAAACAATAATTCTAGAAATGAAGGAAATGATAAACCAAATTAAGAACTCCATTTAGAGTATCAATAACAGAGTGGAGCAAGTAAAAGCCAAAAGGTCAGATAATGAAGACAAAATATATCATCTTGAAACGAGTCCAGCCAACTCAGAAAGGCTGGCAAAAAAATCACAAGAAAAACATCCAAGAGATTTGGGATAACATAAAAAAAAAAACACACTTACGAGTCATCAGGATAGAGGAAGGTACAGAGACTCAAACCAAGGGAATGAGAAAACTGCTGAATGAAATAATTACAGAAAACTTTCCAGAAATAAAAAAGGAAATGGATATACAAATTGTAGATGCATACAGGACAAGAGCACACAAAATCACAGTAGACCAATGCCAAGACACATTGTTATGAAGATATCCAATATACAGAACAAAGAGAAAATAATAAATCTAGAAGAGAATGGAGGCAGAATACATTCAGTGGTAAACAAATAAGGTTAACAATGGATATTTCATCACAGACTCTGAAAGCGAGAAGATCCTGGAAAAATGTATATCAAACACTGAAAGACAATTGATGCCAACCAAAAATTATGTATCCAGCATAATTAACCATCAGGTCCAACAACGAAATAAGAATCTTTCATGATAAACAAAAGCTAAAAGAATTTGAAGCCAGAAAACAAGCATTGCAAAGCGTCTTGAGCAAAACACTACACAAGAAAGAAATGAAAAACAACAACCAAAACCATCAGTGGGAAGTACCTTGGTAATGACAGAAGCAGGGTGAAAGCTTGTCATGGAGAAACAAACTAAATTAAAAAAAATATAAATAATCAAACATGGCTGGCATACAAACCATACATCAATAGTAACTCTGAATGTAAATGGCTTAAAGTCTCCAATAAAGCGACATAGGCTGGTAACTTGGATTAAATAAACAAATCCAAAAATATGTTGCCTCCAGGAGACACATCTGAAATGCAAAGACACACAGGCTGAAGGTGAAAGGTTGGGAGAAAATACACCATGCACACTTATCCTCATAAACAAGCAGGGGTGGCCATCCTCATATTGAATAAAATCGACTTCAACACTAATTTAATCAAAAGGGATAAGAAAGGACATTATATACTGTTAAAAGGAACCATTCACCAACAAAACATAAAAATTATCAATATTTATGCACCAAATAATGGTGCTGCAATGTTCAAAAAACAAATTCTCCTCAAGTTCCAGAATGAAATAGACCACAACACAATAATTATGGGAGAATTCAACACACCTCTGTCACCATTGGACAGATCCTCCAAACAAAAGTTGAATAAAGAAAGTATAGAACTCAATATCACAATCAATAACCTACATGTAACTGACATACATAGAATATATCAACCATCATCAAGTGGATATACTTTTTTCTCAGTAGCACGTGGATCCTTCTCAAAAATAGACAATATATGATGCCATAGGGCAACCCTCAGTAAATATAAAGGTGTGGAGATAATACCATGCATTTTATCTGATCATAATGGAATGAAACTGGAAATCAATGATAAAAGAAGGAAGGAAAAATCCTACATCACATGGAAAATGAACAATATGTTACTGAATGATCAGTGGGTTACAGAAGAAATAAAGGAGGAAATCAAAAAATTCTTAGAGATACATGAAAATACAGACACAACATATCGGAATCTATGGGACACAATGAAAGCAGTTTTAAGAGGGAAATTCATTGCCTGGAGGTCATTCCTGAAAAAAAGTAAAACCGAACAAATAAATGAGCTCACACTTTAACTCAAAGCCCTAGAAAAGGAAGAGCAAAACAACAGAAAATGTAGCAGAAGGCAAGAAATAATTAAAATCAGAGCAAAAATCAACGAAATTGAAACAAAAGAAACTATTGAAAAAATTAACAAAACTAAAAGGTGGTTCTTCGAAAAAATATATATGTTCGACAGACCCTTAGCCATGCTAATGAAGAGAAGAAGAGAGAGAACTCAAATTACTAACATATGGGATGAAAAAGGCTATATTACAACAGATGCTTCCGAAATACAGAAGACAATTAGAAATTATTTGGAAAACCTATATTCCAATAAAATAGAATATAGTGAAGACATCAACAAATTTCTTAAGTCATATGATTTGCCCAGACTGAGTCAGGAGGATACACACAATTTTAACAGACCAATGTCAATGGATGAAACAGAAGAAGCAATCAAATGACTACCAACCAAGAAAAGCCCAGGAACGGATGGCTATACAGCGGAGTTTTACAAAACATTTAAAGAAGATTTAATACCAATACTTTTCAAGTTATTTCAGGATAGAGAAAAAGAGGGAGCTCTGCCAAATTCATTCTATGAGGCCAACATCACGCTGATTCCGAAATCAGAAAAAGACACCTCAAAGAAAGAAAACTACAGACCAATATATCTGATGAACCTACATGCAAAAATCCTCAATAAAATTCTGGCGAATCGAAAACAAAGGCACATCAAAAAAATTATGCAACATGATCAAGTAGGATTCATCCCTGGGATGCAACGATGGTTCAATATACGGAAATCAATAAATGTTATTCACCACATCAATAGACTTAAAGATAAGAACCATATGATCATCTCGTTAGAAGCAAAAAAAGCACTTGACAAAGTACAGCATCCCTTTATGTTCAAAACATTAGAAAAACTAGGGATAACAGGAAATTACCTCGACATTGTAAAAGCTATCTATGCAAAGCCTCAGCTAGCATCATTATGAATTCAGAAAAATTGAAGGCATTTCCTCTAAAATCTGGAACAAGACAGGGATACCCTCTCTCACCACTTCTATTCCATATAGTTCTCAAAACACTGGCCAGAGCAATTAGACAGACTAAAGAAATAAAAGGCATAAAAATAGGAAAATAACAACGTAAATTATCACTATTTTCGGGTGACATTATTCTAAACATAGAAGACACAAAAGGGTCTACAAAAACTACTAGAACTAAAAAATGAATGACCTGCGACCCACCGGCAGGTCAGGCCCAGAAACCTGCGGAGGGGCACTGTTGCCCCACACACCTGCAAGGTAGGCGGTACCGTGACCACTGACAAAACAGGCCCAGTGGCCCGTCTGACACATCACCCCGGTTGGAGGAGGGGCAGGGCCGCCACCAGCGCCTGTTAGGTAGACAGACCTGCAAACGACAGACAGAACAGGTTTAGCGGCCAGCGGAGGGGCAGAGCCTCTGCTCACTACTGCAAGATAGGCGGACCTGTGACCACCGAAAGAACAGGCAGACCGAAAGTACAGGCACAGCGACCTGCCGGCGTGGTAGGCACATTGCCCCAATTGGAGGAGGGGCAGAACCACCGCCAAAGCCTGCGAGGGAAACTTTGCAACTATACAAGAGCAATATAAATATATAGGGGGAAAAATCAATAACACAACAGTTTCACCAAGCAGAAAGAAACGCGATCAGTATGAAAAGAAAAGGAAAGAAAGGACCACAAGCAATGCAGGTCAACTCAACTTTAGAAGAGGTAATATCTGCAACAGATGGAATGTCAGATAAGGAATTCAGGATATACATGCTTCAGATAATCTGGAGTCTCAAGGAAGACATTAGACAGCAAAATCAGACAATGAAAGATCACTTCAACCACTTCGAAAATGAATTACATAAACAAATCCAAGAAGCAAAAGATCAATTATACAGGGAGATCGAGGTTATAAAAAACAAACAAACAGAAATCCTGGAAATGCAGGAAACAATAAACCAACTTAAAAACTCAATTGAGAATACTACCAGCAGAGTAGAACACTTAGAAGATAGAACATCAGACAATGAAGACAAAGTATTTCAACTGGAGAAGAACATAGACAGCTCAGCAAAGCTGTTAAGAAACCATGAGCAGAACATTCAAGAATATGGGATAACATAAAGAGACCAAACTTAAGAGTCATTGGGATACAGGAAGGTATAGAGGTCCAAACAAAAGGAATGAGCAATCTATTCAATGAAATAATACGAGAAAACTTCCCAGACTTGAAGAATGAGACAGAATCCCAAATCCTAGAAGCCTACAGGATGCCGAATGTGCAAAATCATAAGAGATCCACACCTAGACACATTATAATGAAGATGCCCAACATACAGAATAAGGAGAGAATTTTAAAATCTACAAGAGAAAGGAAGCAGATTACATTTAGGGGTAAACCAATCAGGATAACAGCTGATCTTTCAACACAGACTCTGAAACCTAGAAGATCCTGGAATAACATATTTCAAACACTGAAAGAAAATGGGTTCCAACCAAGAATTGTGTATCCAGCAAAATTAAGCTTCAGTATGGAAGATGAAATTAAAACCTTCCACGATAAACAAAAGTGAAAAGAATTTGCAGCTAGAAAACCATCTCTTCAAAACATCCTCGGCAAAATATTACAGGAAGAGGAAATGGAAAATATCAATGAAAACCAACAGCGGGAGGGAGTAGGGTAAAGGCTGGGGATAATCAACGAGGAAAACAAACCATGTTTAGGAACATAAATAAACAAATATCGCTGGAAGAACAACCCATATCTCAATAATAACCCTAAATGTTAATGGCTTAAACTCACCAATTAAGAGACACAGGCTAGTAGAATGGATCACAAAACAAGACCCAACAATATGCTGCCTTCAGGAGACGCATTTGATAGGAAAAGACATACATAGACTGAAGGTGAAAGGTTGGGAAAAATCATATCACTCATATGGACTTTGGAAACAAGCAGGAGTGTCCATACTCATATCATATAAAATAGATTTCAAGCCAAAGTTAATCAAAAGGGATGAAGAGGGACACTACATACAGCTCAAGGGAACCATACACCAGCAAAACATCACAATCATAAATATATATGCCCTAAACAATGGTGCAGCTATGTTCATCAAACAAACTCTTCTCAAGTTCAAGAGTCTAATAGACCACCATACAATAATTATGGGAGACTTCAACACACCTCTCTCACCACTGGATAGATCTTCCAAAGAAAAGTTGAATAAGGAAACTATAGAACTCAATAACATAATTAATAATCTGGACTTAATTGACATATATAGAATATACCACCCAAGATCAAGCAGTTATACTTTTTTCTCAGCAGCACATGGATCCTTCTCAAAAATAGATTTTATATTATATCACAGGGCAACTCTTAGACAATATAAACGAGTAGAGATAATACCATGCATCTTATCTGAACATAATGGAATGAAATTGAAAATCAATGATAAAAGAAGTAAAGAAAAATCATGCATCACTTGGAGAATGAAATATAATTTACTGAATGATCAATGTGTTATAGAAGACATCAAGGAGGAAATTGAAAAATTCTTAGAGATAAATGAAAACACAGACACAACATGTCGGAATCTATGGGACACATTGAAAGCAGTTCTAAAAGGAAAATTTATTGCTTGGAGTTCAATCCTTAAAAAAAGAAAAAAAAACAACAAATAAATGATCTAATACTTCAACTCAAAGTCCTAGAAAAAGAAGAGCAAAACAACGGCAAAAAAGTAGAAGACAAGAAATAATTAAAATCAGAGCTGAAATTAATGAAATCGAAACAAAAGAAACAATTGAAAAAATTGACAAAACTAAAAGTTGGTTGTTTGAAAAAATAAATAAAATTGACAGACCCTCAGCCACGCTAACGAAGAGAAGAAGAGAGACAACTCAAATTACTAGCATACGGGATGAAAAAGGCAATATCACAACAGACACTTCAGAAATACAGAAGATTTTCAGAAATTATTTTGAATCCTTATACTCCAATAAAATAGAAGATAGTGAAGGCATCAATAAATTTCTTAAGTCATATGATTTGCCCAGATTGAGTCAGGAGGATATTGACAACCTAAACAGACCAATATCAATTGAGGAAATAGAAGAAACCATCAAAAGACTACCGACTAAGAAAAGCCCAGGACCGGATGGGTATACAGCAGAGTTTTACAAAACCTTTAAAGAGGAACTAATACCAATACTTTTCAAGCTATTTCAGGAAAATGAAAAAGAGGGAGAACTTCCAAATTCATTCTAAGAGGCCAACATCGCCCTGATTCCTAAACCAGACAAAGACACTCCAAAGAAAGAAAACTACAGACCAATATCTCTAATGAACCTAGATGCAAAAATCCTCAATAAACTTCTGGCGAACCGGATACAAAAACATATCAAAAAAATTGTGCACCATCATCAGGTAGGATTTATCCATGGGATGCAAGGTTGGTTCAATATACGGAAATCAATTAATGTTATTCACCACATCAATAGGCTTAAAAATAAGAACCATATGATCATCTCGATAGATGCGGAAAAAGCATTCAACAAAGTACAGCATCCCTTTATGTTCAAAACTCTAGAAAAACTAGGGATAACAGGAACATACGTCAATATTGTAAAAGCAATCTATGCTAAGCCTCAGGCTAGCATCATTCTGAATGGAGAAAAACTGAAGGCATTCCCTCTAAAATCTGGAACAAGACAGGGATGCCCTCTCTCACCACTTCTGTTCAACATAGTTCTCGAATCACTGGCCAGAGCAATTAGACGAAAGAAATTAAAGTCATAAAAATAGGAAAAGAAGAACTCAAATTATCACTATTTGCAGATGACATGATTCTATACCTAGCAGAGCCAAAAGGGTCTACAAAGAAACTATTAGAGCTAATAAATGAATTCAGCAAAGTGGCAGGATATAAAATCAACATGCATAAATCAAAGGCATTCCTGTATATCAGCGACAAATCCTCTGAAATGGAAATGAGGACAAGCACCCCATTCACAATATCCTCAGAAAAAATAAAATACATGGGAATCAACCTAACAAAAGAGGTGTAAGACTTATACATTCAAACTACAGAACCCTAAACAGAGAATTGAAGAAGATCTTAGAAGATGGAAAAAAATACCCTGTTCATGGATAGGTAGAACTAACATCATTAAAATGGCCATATTACCAAAAGTTCTCAATAGGTTTAATGCAATGCCAATCAAAATCCCAATGGCATTTCTTGTAGAAATAGAGAAAGCAATCATGAAATTCATATGGAAAAATAAAAGGCCCAGAATAGCAAAAACATTGCTAAGCAGGAAGTGTGAATCAGGCGGTATAGCTATACCAGACTTCAAACTATACTACAGAGCAATAGTAACAAAAACAGCATGGTACTGGTACCAAAACAGGCGGGTGGACCAATGGTACAGAATAGAGGACACAGAAACCAATCCACAAAACTACAACTATCTTATATTCGACAAAGTGGCTAAAAGCATGCAATGGAAGAAAGCTAGCATCTTCAACAAATGGTGTTGCGAAAACTGGAAATCCATATGCAACAAATTGAAAGTGAATCCCTTTCTCTCGCCATGCACAAAAGATAACTCAAAGTGGATCAAGGAACTTGATATCAAATCAGAGACATGGCGTCTGATAGAAGAAAAAGTTGGCTATGATCTACATACTGTGGGGTCGGGCTCCAAATTCCTCAATAGGACACCCATAGCACAAGAGTTAATAACTAGAATCAACAAATGGGACTTACTCAAACTAAAAAGATTTTCTCTGCAAAAGAAACAATAAGAGAGGTAAATATTGAGCCTACGTCCTGGGAACAAATCTTTACTCCTCACACTTCAGACAAAGCCCTAATAATCAGAATATACAAAGAACTAAAAAAATTAGACAATGAGCTAACAAATAACCCAATCAACAAATGGGCCAAGGACCTGAACAGAAATTTCTCAGAGGAGGACATACAATCAATCAACAAGTATATGAAAAAATGCTCACCATCTCTAGCAGTCAGAGAAATGCAAATCAAAACCACCCTAAGATACCATCTCACTCCAGTAAGATTGGAAGTCATTAGGAAGTCAAACAACAACAAGTGCTGGCGAGGATGTCGGGAAAAGGGTACTCTTGTACATTACTGGTGGGACTGCAAATTGGTGCGCCCAATTTGGAAAGCAGTATGGAGATTTCTTGGAAAGCTTGGAATGGAACCACCATTTGATCCAGCTATTCCCCTACTCGGTCTATTCCCTAAAGACCTAAAAAGAGCACACTATAGGGACACTGCTACATCCATGTTCATAGCAGCACAATTCACAATAGCAAGACTGTGGAACCAACCTAGATGTCCTACAATAGAAGAATGGATAAAAACAAATGTGGCATTTATACACAATGGAGTATTACTCTGCATTAAGAAATGACAAAATCATAGAATTTGGAGGGAAATGGATGGCATAAGAGCAGGTTATGGTAAGTGAAGCTAGCCAATCCCTTAAAAACAAATGCCAAATGTCTTCTTTGATGTAAGGAGAGTAACTAAGAACAGAGTAGGGACAAAGAGCATGAGAAGAAGATTAACATTAAACAGGGATGAGAGGTGGGAGGGAAAGGGAGAGAGAAGGGAAATTGCATGTAAATGGAAGGAGACCCTCAGGGGTATAGAAAATTACATACAAGAGGAAGTGAGGGGAAAGGAGGAAAAATATAAGGGGGAGAAATGAATTACAGTAGAGGGGGTAGAGAGAGAAGAGGGGAGGGGAGGGGGAGGGGGGATAGTAGAGGATAGGAAAGGCAGAAGAATACAACATTCACCAGAATGGCAATATGTAAATCAATGGTTGTGCAATTGATGTGATTCTGCAATCTGTATATGTCGTAAAAATGGGAGCTCATATCCCATTTGAATCAAAGTGTGATATATGATATATCAAGAACTATGTAATGTTTTGAACACCCTACAATAAAATTAATAAAAAAAAACAAAATAAAACAACAACAACAAAAAAAACAGCATGGTACTGGTACCAAAACAGGCGGGTGGACCAATGGTACAGAATGGAGGACAGAGACTAATCCAAAAAGCTACAACTATCTTATATTTGAAAAAGGAGCTAAAAGCATGCAATGGAGGAAATATAGTATCTTCAACAAATGTTGTTGGGAAAAATGGAAATCCATATGCAACAAAATGATACTGAATTCCTTTCTGTCGCCATGCACAAAAGTTAACTCATAGTGGATCAAGGTGCTAGATATCAAATCAGAGACTCTGTGTCTGAGAGAAGAAAAAGTTGGCTCTGATCTACATATTATGGGGTTGGGCTCCAAATTCCTTTATAGGACACCCATAGCACAAGAGTTAATAACAAGAATCAACAAATGGGACTACTTAAACTGAAAAGTTTTTTCTCAGCAAGAGAAAGAATAAGAGAGGTAAATAAGGAGCATATATTATGGGAACAAATTTTTACTCCTCACACTTCAGATAGAGCCCTAATATCCAGAATATACAAAGAACTCAAAAAAATAGACAATAAGATAACAAATAACCCAATTAAAAAAATGGGTCAAGGACTTGAACAGACACTTCTCAGAGGAGGACATACAATCAATCAACAAGTACATAAAAAATGCTCACCATTTCTAGCAGTCAGAGAAATTCAAATCGAAATCACCCTAAGATACCATCTCACTCCAGTAAATTGGCAGCCATTATGATGTCAAACAACAAGTGCTGGCAAGGATGTGGGGTAAAAGATACTCTTGTACATTGCTGGTGGGACTGTAAACTGGTGTGGCCAATTTGGAAAGCAGTATGGAGATTCCTGGGAAAGCTGTGAATGGAACCACAATTTGACTCAGCTATTGCCCTTCTCGGACTATTCCCTGAAGACCTTAAAAGAGAGTAATACAGGGATACTACCACATCGATTTTCATAGCAGTACAATTCACAACTGAAACACTGTGGATCCAACTCAGATGCCCTTCAATAGATGAATGGATAAAAAACATGTGGCATTTATATACTATGAAGTATTACGCAGCACTAACAAATGACAAAATCATAAAATTGGCAGAAAAATGGATGGCACTGGAGAAGATTATGCTTAGTGAAAATAGCCAATCCCTAAAAAATAAATACCAAATGTCTTCTTTGATATAATGAGAGCAACTAAGAACAGAGCAGGGAGCAATAGCAGGAAGAAAAGATTAACTTTAAACAGAGACATGAGGTGGGAGGGTAAGTAAGAGAAAAGGGTAATTGCATGGTAATGGAGAGAGACCCTCATTGTTACACAAAATTACATATCGTTGTGAGTGGAATGGGAAAATAAACATGGAGTGAAATGAATTACAGTAGATGGGGGAAAAAGAGAAGATAGGAAGGGAGGGGAGGGGAGATAGTAGAGTATAGGAAAGGTAGCAGAATACAACAGTAACTAATTGGGCATTATGTAAAAATGTGGATGTGTAACCGATGTGATTCTGTAATCTCTATTTGGGCTAAAAATGGGAGTTCATCAGCCACTTGAATCTAATGTAAGAAATATTATATGTCAAGAGATTTGTAATGTTTTGAGCAACCAATAAAAGAAAAAAAAGTAGCAATATATATGCCAATCGAAATTCATCATGAAATATATATAATCCACAGATCGAAAAATATTCATTTTACTGAACATGGATTAATGTATAATGATATTCAACTAGGAAGCTCACCCATAGTTTGAATTTTCAGTTCCAACAGCATTTAGGAGGAGTGATCCTTTAGCACAATTTGCATCTGCCAATTCAGTTACCTCACAAGTATGTACGTGTGGTACCAGGTAGAATTCTATATGTGCATATAAAAATACATGTGCTGAATAGGCTACAGAGAAAGGGAGACAGGAATTCACATATTTTTTAATTTTAAAAACACATGTAGAACTATTTCAACAAAAAAAAATTGACTAGATTTATAACTCCTACACTATATAATGCAAAAACCAATTGTAACAATACACCATGCCTCCTCGGAACTGCTTGTATTTCTATTCTGTTTGGGTTATTTTTCACCATCATATTAGAATTATAAGTCAGAGTATTGTAGGGTATGTGTTAGTTTCAGGGCTTCAGTATTTCAAATAGAAAATTGAAAAATGAATCGAATGTGTATGTAAATATGTGTTACACAAAAATCTTTCCACTCACATTCAGAACAATGCCTTGATATTAGCTTGGCCACAAGTAAGACACAATTAGAGTAGAAAAGTGTGAAAATCTGTGAATACATATCTGGAATGGAATATGCTCGGGAGTTCACAACCTTGGAGGTGGTAGAGGAGTTTCCAAAAGTAAAGAACAGGGTAAACACTCCACAAACATGGAGCTCTGCTGGCCTAAGACTTCTTGGGAAACTGCCTCTGAGGTTGGGCACTTGAAATATATGTTGTTGTCATGAGCTTTAACTTCCTTTGTAGTGAGACCATCAAAGATGGGTCTGCATCTATGTGACCTGGAAGACATGGTTTCTTATATTCCAACGACCATGAGGCAGCAGTGCTGAATTCTCTCTTTGTAGGTAAACTGTGGCCACTGGAGGCTAAGTGTCTCCTCGTGTGGACTCTGAAGACATTTGGTCATCCTCCACTTTTCGTGGTGTTTCTTGCTGCTGCACTGGGAATTTGGTATTTGCTTCACCAAATACAAGGAGTTCTACTAGAATACAGTGCTGGAGGGAGTTCTGTCACGTGTGGTGGGTCAGGGTCTGCAGGAGAATGCACCAACCATGCTTCTATCCAACATAGCTTGCCCCAATAACCATAGTTAACTGATTCTGAACATTGCCCTGAAACCTCTCCATATAAAAAATGCCTTTACATATAAGTGTCTGATTTCTGCACTATGTCAGTCATAATCCATTTGGAAGCCAATGGCCGATCCACATGGCCCCACCATGGTGTTTTATCACACACCTGCCCACCACTGCTCTAGGCCCACTACTCAGCAGGATACAAATTACTGGCATCTCTGTTCTACACCATTTACATAAAACCCAGTAAAACAAGGCATTCTCTGGTATACACATGATCAACCACAGGACTTCCAAAGTTTCTCCAGTGCCACCTGGTCATGGGAATTTCAAAAATTTCATTTTATTTATCTAGCCATTTTTCAAAGATTAAGTTGGAGGCACTGGGGGTTTCAAATCATTCAGGAACCATTAAGTGTTGAGAAAGCTCATTTCAATGAAAGCTTTGGAGAACACTCACAGGCAAGGCTTCTCAAAGAGTTGCCAAAAGGTCACATGAAGCCAGGCAAATTGAGGTCTACAATGTGACGTCCATGTGTGTTTTGACTCTCAACTATACCTGCCAATCTTTCAGAATAAAATCATGTGATATCCTGCCTGAGATTCCCATTGTTTTGTGGAAAGACACCCTGGGCCTAGATCTCAGTTTTCATGGGTGAGTCTCATGCATGGCCTTCTAAAATCTAAACACGATTCATGGCAATACTTCTCTGAGTTCAGTTCTAGAACTCAGTCTCTAAGGGGAATCACACCAGAGTTCAAGCTCAGGTGGACCCAGTCATTCTTTCCAACCACCACAAAAATGACCACAATTAAAATCAAAACACTCCTACAGGGCCCTCATCTTCTTCCATAAAGACACTCATCATTACCTCTGGCTGGAGATTTCTATGAGGGGCACAGCCTAAGAAAGTGTCCAAAATAAGCTCACTTGCCCCTCATTTGCCTAAAATCATGGTGGCCTGGACACTCCTCCTGTGAACCAGGAGTGATCAAATATTCCTGCTGTTAAAGTGTTCCGCTTCTCAAATTTGAGGCCTACTGGCTGTGAGGTATGGATTCTTTAAGTGATTTGGAGTCATGAGCAAACCCAAGCAAATATGGGCTAGCCTCTGCATGGATTTGAAGAACTCCTTTAATCCAAAGGATCCCTATTCTCACTTGATGGAGGTCAGGAACCTAAAACAAGAAGGCAAAAAAATTCATCCACAGTGACTTCTCTTTTGGCCATTTCGGTTTGGGAAGCACATGGGATTTTTATTCAGATCCATTGGGTGCTGAGAATCTAAGTCACAGCCTCACACAAGGACCAGAGACTGATTCAGACACATGCCATTCCAAAGCAATTAAGCAAAGAGCCACAGGTGAAGCCCATTCATTTCCTTAATAAAACAGTTTTCTTCAGGCTTCACAAAGGGTTGGCATGAGGCAAAGACCTTCCTGACATTCAGGGTAATTGAATCAGAAGTAAGCAAATGGCCCAAGAAGGGTTTCTTCACTGAGACTTTACTGGTCACACTGATATCTGAGTTTTCTGAGATGCTCTCATTCTCTTCAGCTATCCAGTACATGGCCATGTCACAGAGCCTTGTGGTGTTACATATCTGGGACACAAAACCATGAGCATATTCTGTAGAGTGGCCAGAATTCACGAAGAAAAGAGTAACTTAAGAAGACAGTAGGTGTTGCCCATCCATAAGGCAAAGTGAATTCCATTAATCAATTGGGCAGTATTAATGTGGGGAAGCTTTCTACTAGAGAAAACAAGTCCATTGATGCATTCTCTTTTCTAATGTCTACAACCACAGATACAGTGGGATACACAGACATAGAAACCCTCACAATGTCAAAGGACTTACTAGAAACAGTCCACTCCACACCAAAAAAAACCGCCTTTCCTACCTATTCTCAGAACATGAGAAAAAAACCACAAACTCACACCCACAACGGCAAAGCCACCTCCTTCCCCCAAGTAGGTCTGTGACTATCCAGAGTGTCTTCTGACTGGTGGGTCATATTATGTTCCCCCGAAATGGCCTGTCCTGTCTCAGATCTGGTCTCCTTGGCCAACTCTGTGAAGTTGTCAGGAGACAGCGGTGAGCCACTACCTGCTTTCTCAGGGAAGGTACCTCTTCAGAGATCTGCTGGCATTTGGCCATCCTCACATCAGTAGGTACCAAGAAAGACTGACTCTGTTCTTGGGAAAAGCAAACAAGTTAGCCCAATGGGACTAGGACTGGGTCTGGCTCTGGGTGCCTGGCTTCCTGGATCCCAAGTTCAGAGAATTCCATCACCAAGGAAGTGTGAAGAGGTCACTTCCTTCAGGAACTGAATGAGGTCACTGCCTTGAAAACCACTTTGTCCTAACAGTTGCTTCCAAGGTTCCCATGAGATGAAGGCTGCCCCAACATCCTGTGACACATTCAGAAGTTAGAATGGAATATCAACCTTAGGCACCCGGGAACAGCTCTCCACACAGGCCTGGTTTCTTCCAACTTCTCTACAATAAGAATAGAAAGGCTGATTTAGACCCATCAATTCATCCTGACCAGGTTGTTTGCCATGGAAGATTTCTATTGCTCTCTCAGGTCCTACAGAGCTGCTTAAATCTTCTCCAAGGATCATTTCTCCATGGATCTTTGAGGTTCTCAGAAGGTGGAAGATCACCTACATTCCTATATTGTAAGACCAACTCTGCCCTGCTTTTCTGTAAGTTATATTGAGGGAACAGTGTATGTTTAGGGTTAATAACATGTTTGATTTGGGTTACGAATCATTTTGCGAGATGAATAATGGTATTGGCAACCTTCGATATTTATAAGAGTATATAGGTGAAATATAAGTATGAAAGCAGAAAATTAGGAAAGATTTGAAGCCCAGAAGGGAATTGGACCCTTAAGTGGTATTCTTAGCTTTGAGTTATGTGCTGCACAGTTGTCTCAGATAAATCAATATACAATGGCATAGGACCTTGTACCTTGGATGATTGAATGTTGAAGAGAACATCCAGTCAAAAAGCGATATTCAGTACGATGAGGAAGGTACTCGTTAGGTTTAGAATGAAGAGTGAGTATAGGATTTGGACAAAAAGTTTTTTAGCAATAGGGTTTCGGTTAGAGAGTGAGTGTAAATGTCAGCACATGTGAAGTGTCAGTCATAATGATGAACTGGGAAAAATATGAGGGAAAGCAGATATCAATAAAGACATTAGGAAATCAAGCAAAGTACAAAGTGAGTGATAGGATTAGACATTTTCAACAGGCTTGAGGTTGAACATATAATCTTAGGAAGAAACAAATATGTAGTCACAAATAGGATTGACATTTGAGAGCATTAGGCAACCTGGACATGTATGTTTTTAGTAATCCATGCTCACTTTCCATTTAGGCTTTGGTACAATTTAAAGTGTGACCTTTGCTTTTTGTGTCCAGAATATTTCTGTGATAAAATGTATATGTATATCACGTGACATGAGTATTTCTTCCACCATTTCCAGGAGCAATATTTTGAGAACATATAAATTTGTATTGGGGTACAAATAGGTATACCCTCTGTCTATGAATATAGCAATAACGCATGAATAGACCATACTGGGAATAAATAATATAACTGGATCCACTTTAAATAATGGATTGAATGGATATCTGAAAATATATAAGAAATGTTATAATGATACACAATCAATCATTCCAACCAGTTATATATCTAATGGTCATCTTAGGGTTATGTTTTATCATGAAGGGTGTGTGAGTTTTGCTTAAAAATTGATCATGGAAATCGAAAATAATATATTTGAAAAAAAGTCTCATGAAAAGACCAGTCAAGAAACATAGGGAAATACATGTGTTCTGGAGCAAGAAGTGATTGAAAGTGAAACAAATGCCTATAAATTTGCTAAGTAGTGGATGAAATATATATCCTATGATGTGTATAAACTGAAGAAATAGTAATGTACCAGTGTTGAATAATAATTAATGTCAAAATACACATCATGTCCCATAGGAATCTACTTGCATTGATGTTAAACTAGGTCACTTAATGTAGAAATACTAGGATTTGTTTGCACCTTTCACTGAAGTTAGTTTTCAGTACTAGAAAACAAATATGTATTTCAGGTGGATGAATATTTCTGAGAATAATGTTGTGAAAAGTTGAATATTAATCCACATACATGAACATGAATGAATTTAGGGAGTGTATATAAGACACATATATTTCATATTTTGAAAAATCTAGAGATTTATATATTGTGTGTTTGTGTGTGTGTATATATATATATACACACACACACACACAAACACACACAAAGACATTCAAAAGTAGAATTATATATGCCAATCGAATTTCACCATGAAATATATATCATCCACAGATCCAAAAATATTCATTTTACTGAACATGGATTTATGTATAATGTTATTAAACTAGGAAGCTCACCATTAGCTTGAATTTTCAGTTCCAACAGCGTTTAGGTGGAGTATCTCTTCTCACAATTTGTATCTGCAATGTCAGGCACCTCACAAAAATGTACGTGTGATATCAGGTAGGATTCTATATGTGCATATAAAAATTAATGTGCTGAATAGGTTACAGCGAAAGGGAGATAGGAATTCACATATTTGTTAACTTTAATACACATATAAAACAATTTCAATTAAAAAATGACTAGATTTATAACACCTACCATTTATCTTGCAAAAGGCAAGTCCAATATACACCATGCCTCCTCTGAACTGCTTATATTTCAATTTCGTTTGGGTTATTTTTCTCCATCATATTAGTATTTGTAGTTAGCGTCTAGAAGGGTATGGGTTATTGTCAGGAATTCAGTATTTCAATTGGAAAATTGGAAAGTGAATCCAATGTGTATGCAATTATGTGCTGCACAATATTCTTCCCACTCTCATCCAGAACAATGGCTTGACATTACCTTCGCCCCAAGTAAGACACAATTAGAGAAGAAGAGTTAGAAATTCTGTGAATACATATCTGGAATGGAAAATGCTCAGGAGTTCACAACCTTGGAGGTGGTAGAGGATTTTCCAAAAGTAAGGGACAGGGTTGATCACCCAACATGATCTTTCATTAAAATTGTGAGCCATCTTGCCACAAAGCCATGGAAAGATAATTTTTGCTTTAGTATGAATTACTGCAAATTCTGAACCTGCTTAGAATGCCTGACCATGTTTTGAACTCACCCATGCCTGGCTCTCTGACCAGATAACAGCCCATTCTGAAACTTTAATGACACCTCATAAATATTCGCCTTCCCTGGCCAGACAACGACCCTCTCAGAGGCTCTAATGGTCCTCATAATTTCTGATGCTGGGGCCAGAAAAAAAAAATGTAAACTACAATTAGTGTGATGCTTGTCAAAGTTCTGTTTTCTGTAACCCTCCTTTTGTGTAACTTTCTGGGCTATAAAGCTGGGCTGTAGGAAAGGTGGGGTTGCTGTCTTGTTCCCGCCAGTTTGAGAGGGAGAGGCAGCCCGGCTGCTTGAAATATTAAGCTTGCCTTAATTTGATTTTAATTGGAGTCAGTGGTCTTTTCTTGTTTCCTGGAATAACATTTTGGAGTTCCCCAGCAACATGACCCGACCAGATCACAAAGCCAGACTGCTGGAAATTCTGAAGCTGGCCTATCCTCCAGGACTCCGGGCTGGAGAGCCAAGTTCCAAAACCTTGGAATGAGCCTTCAGTCCGTGGATCAGTGCAGTGAACCATCGCACTAAAACTATTATCAAGCACCTGGTGGAGGAGGCCTTCATAGGTAAGAGGCGCCTTTATAACATCTGATATCCGGTTAAGGGAGTACTCTTCTGATGACAGAGAGGTGGCCTGGGAAGGCTCACATATACTCCTGTCTGGGACAGTAATAGGAATTCTTCTTTCCTCTGTTCTGTTCTGTAGGGAATACCTCTGAAAGTGTAGAGAGGTGCCGACTGGCATTCAGGAGCTCCTACCCCGGAGCTTTAGCAAGACGCTGCATTGCTCCTCTGGTTTTCTGTTTATTTGCTGAGTTTCTGGTTTTTTTTGTGTGTGTGTTTTGTTCTGTGTTCTAAATGTTTTTTATTTGTTTGTTTTTGTGCGTTTTGTTGTGTGATTTCTGTGGTAAAAACTTAAGGATATTGGACTTGAAAATGGGTAATAAATCATGTAAGCCTGACACCCCTTTGGACTGTGTTTTAAAGAAATGTGATGCGCTATACCCGCCTTTGTTAAGCAGGATGAGAGAAGCCCCTAGCTGGCTGTCTGGAGCACACCCACGGCAGAGGGCAATGCCTGCTGGGGACCTAATAACTGAGTATCTTCCAGGTTAACAAGTGAAACTCCTTTAAAACCCCTTGTCCCTCCAGATCAAGAGAGTCACAACTTTGGACAAAGTCCCCTGTTTTTCTCCTTTGTTAGCAAAGCAGTAAACCTCCCTTTTACTTTTTCTCAAACCCTGTCCTTATATTAAATTGGTATTAATTTGCTTCAATGTCCAGAACCGAAATTTAAGTTACAAATTTTGATACCGCCCCTGACCCTGGAATTTTTGAGAGCTGACTACTGAAATGTTAGGGGATTCAGCGTGCTTGGGGTGGAACCGAACCAGAGGAGCTAATCCTGTAAGTAAAAGACGGGACTGAGGGACTCCCAGCAGCTGCCGAAGTCCTGTTGCTTCAGTGAATTCCCTCCTTCCTTCCCTGCACTGTAAGTATTATGCCACCTCTGTCTTCTTAAAAAAGAGAAAAAGAAAAAGGAGACACTAAATGCAGTAAAGTCACCATGGAGACCTTTGATATTGCATTTCAGGTTCCCACTCTGTGAAAACATCTGATGCCCTTGTGGGGACATATATCGTGCCACTGGTGTAGGAGATTTTTCTCTTTTCTGCTGTTTTAAAGGCTTCTGTCCTGTCAGCCATAGTCTGGAGCTCCTTTCTGTCTGTCTTTTGTCTTTGTTTCTGGCCATTTAAGACATGTGCAATAATGTGTTGATATTATAAATTGTTTCTTGGGAATGATCTTAGCTGAATGTGTGTCTAAAGGATGATGTTTTACTGTAACAATATGGTATCTGAATGGGTTTTTGAAGCATTGCACAATCTTGAAGTTAAAAGTCGGGTTTAGGTAATATTTTAGTTTATGATTTCAGATAATTCATGCCAGAGAACTTAAATACTTAAAATGGAAAACGAAAGAATTCTACTTCCAAGTTGGCAAGTAACTTCCCAATCATTCAGTCTTTTTTTTAACCAATTTTTAATTGGGTAGCCTTGGAAAATGTCACAGTGTGTATCAGTGCATTAATTTGGACAAGGATAGTAAATCATAGTATGGTATCTGTTGACAAAAAAAGATGTTAAGGTATTAAATTTTGTGAATTGTATCTTAAAATTGTATCATAATTTTCAACATCCTCATCTGAAAATTATGGTTAAAGTGCCTTAGGCCTGAGGTGTCTGCTTAGAATAGCAGTTTTGTCCAGCTCCTTCCAGAACTCAGCCAGGACTTATGTTGAAATGTAAATGAAAGAAGCCTGCAAACTCAGTAGGAGACTGCTCTGATGTCTAAGTGGGAAAAAAAAGGTATATCGTATGGTATTTACTAATTACTGGCCAGTCATTTTTTCTAGGACTCTCATTTTTTTCCTTAGATTCTGTATTTTTTTTTTGAGCTCATTATTTTGATCCTACAGAACTAGGTTAATATTTTTCTGATCAGTTCTATATTTGACCAACAGTGGAGTTTTGAAACATTACAATGGAGATTTCACCTGCGAAAAGCTACAAGGCCTTACTATTATTATTTGTGCACACTTTTGTTATGTGTTGTATGTCTATATATCCATATGTTCGTATATCATATATGTGATATACAAATTAACATATATAAGGAGCGATCATTAAAAAAAGCACTCATAAAAACAAATTGTAAAAAGTGGATTCAAAGATCTTTAATTCACGTGATTTAAATGATTCACGTTAAATTTGGATAAGCAAATAACAATAAATGTTTTTAAATTTAAGCTTACAAGTTTTTCTAGCTGCTCAAAAATCTAATAAAATATTAATGTCTATAAAATGTCTAATATGCCTTGGTTCTAGGACTTTTCCTTTAACAAAGAAATGGTTTACACTGTTCAATACATTTCTCTAATATTTTGATAAATAAGTGAAGTAAATTTGATATGGGATTACTCATTCATGAGTACTTTTGTTAGATATCTGATTGATTTAGTAAGGTCTGTATAAGTTTGTTCTAAAGTCTGTATAAGATTGTAAAAATCAGTCATGTGATAAAGCGACACAAATTTCTTAAAAAAAAAGTTTACCCATAACATTGTGTTTATAAAGTTTTATTTTTCTAGAACAAGCAACCATAAAAATTAAACAACTGATTAAATAAGAACTGTTATTTTAGAGCACTCTACTGCCATTTCTTTAAAAGCTAAACTTGGTTAATGTAAAAACATCAATGTCATTGTGATGCTATTAATGTGCTCATATCTTCCAGGTATACAGTTCTGTAAGGTAGAAACTTTAAAAGAGCATTTCATCAAGCTGGTGTTCTGAAGTTGTATGGTAAATATATATATATATGTATATATATATATATATATATATATATATGGGATTTATTTACTTGTTATCAATAAGATATATAAAGCTTTATGTTACTTTTTACATTGGGAAAAAATTTAAATATATTTTTAAGTTAATGAGCGCCTAATCTATGTAAAGGTTAAAAACTTTCAGCCTTTCTTTAATTCATGTTTTAAATGTGATATCATATGGTGTTAGCTAATATTCATGTGACCTCAAACAATTTATGTAAACTGTGTAAAATGATATTTAGAAAACAAAGATCAGCTTTAGAACTAAAACACTTAAGATTTATATAGAGCCCTGCCTTACCTGAGATAAGGCTCTGTGTCTCATCTTACAACATGTGAGAATAACTACGAAAGCAGTAGGTCAGATGTTATTTAATTTAAAGTTATGTTTTTCTGTCAAGATTACTAGGATCTCAAAAAGGGGATATAATGTATAACTCAGCCTAAAATTCAGGGTAGCTATTACACGAACTAAGTATTTTTACTCTTGTTAATTTTATTTTGAATTTCCTTATAAGTTAACTAAAGATTCCCTGTTAGTGGTTTACAAAAGAGTTGCTTTTAGAACACAATATTGGTTAATTTAAGATAATAAGTCATCACCTACAAGACAGACAGAAAAATTCAGATCCCAAATAATAAAAAGATAAATAATTTTAAATTATAGACATTAAAGCACAGTACTCTTAATATAAGGCTGTTAAAATTTATTTGCTGGATGTTTAAGATTAGGATTTAAAATGTAATTTAAATGAAAAGGGACAATAAAACAAATATTTGGCTCTTGCCCTCTGAGTCAGTCTGTATCCAGGGAACAGGAGACTTCTCTAAAGAACTTTGCAACTCTGAGCCACATAACCTCCTGATCAGGAAGATTAATGAGACCACTGGAGAACAGAAAGCCAATCAGTGCATTTTCTACAAAGAAGAGAGTCATCAGAGAAGGGAGATATTCCTGATGCTTCCCAGAGAAGCCACATGGTCAAGCAAGACCTGGACTCACCTAGCGCAAATGGCACTAGCAGAACTGAGAAGCTGCTCTCAAGTTTCCCCAGGAATGACTCCCATAAAATCTCAACTGACTGTTAACAATAGATAGAAACAAAAGTCAGTTTTACTGCTTCATCTTAATCTCTTAGCAAAGACAGATAAACCCAAAATACAGCCATTCCTGGGCATTTTAAAAAATAATAGTTATAATAATATTTTAACGTATACACTTTATGGTAGCCTCCCAAAATAAGTAAGACTGGAGGCTACAAAGAAGGATTCTCAGACAGTAATGCCTGATGAGTATAAAAAGAGACTATCAAGAGGAGGTACCAGAGGCAGAAGTTTTTTGTTTAAGGCCTACAGATATTCCTAACCTACACAGGTAGGCTTGGTGTTTGCTAGTACGATTATCCAGCCCTGAATAACAGAATTAAAGGTTTCTCTATTACACACAGTGGTCATACTAGTAAAAGGAATTTGCAAGATCAGATGACATTAAATTATTAAACTGTATCTTATGGGGTGAAACAACTATGACACTAAAAGTTAAGTTGAAAGTCCTGATAACTGGGGATATTGAAGACAGATGAGGGGACATCTATACAGTGACATGTTTCAGCTGCTGCAACATTTATTCAGTACTCATGGTTTTTGTTTCTCTCATAGAAGAACCCATCCCCAGATGACTTTACAAACTGTTCTACCACAACCAGACTTCAAACCGAATTGACTTCTAAAAGGCAACTCATATCCCTCATGCTGTGCCCCCTCATGTCACCCTCTCTCAGCTCAGAAGAAGCCAAAATGAGTGACGACTCTCTTCTTACAACAATGGAGCCAAAAATAGATAGACTTTCATTTTAAGTAATTAATTAAGTCAGGTAAAATCAGGGAGACTGGTTTTGTGTGAGTTCAAAAAATATGGAGACTGTTACGTGAGGTATTAAAATTCCCTCAGTGCTCTTCCCCTACCCTATCAAAGATTTTAAAGGGACACATTAGAAAAGGGAGGAATGATAGACCCAACCTGATCTTTTATTAAAATTTGGATCCATCTTGCCACAAAGCCATGAAAAGAAAATTTTGGCTTAACTATAAATTACACCAAATTCTGAACCTGCTTGGAATGCCTGCCCGTGGCCTTGAACTCACCCATGCCTGGCACTTTGACCAGGAACAGCCCTCTATGAAACTTTATTGACACCTCATAAATATTGGCCTTTCCTGGCCAGACAATGACCCTCTCTGAGGTTCTAATGGTTTTCATAAATTCTGATGTTGGGGCCAGCAAAAAAAAAAAAAAAAAAAAAAAAAAAAAAAAAAAAATATATATATATATATATATATATATATATATATATATATATATATACACACTACGATTAGTGTGATGCTTGTCAGAGTTCTGATATTTGTAACCCCCCTGTAGTGTAAAATTCTGGGTTATAAACCTGGGCTGTAGGAAATTTGGGTGGCTGTCTTGTTCCCACTGTTTTGGGAGGGAGAGGCCACCTGGGCAGTGGAAATTATAAGCTTGCTTTAACTTGATTTTAATTGGAGTCAGTGGTCTTTTCTTGCATCCTGGTCTAATAGGTAAACGCTATCAAACATGCAGCTCTGCCGGCCTAAAGACTTCCTTAGAAACTGCCTCTGAGGATGGGCACTTGACATATATGTTGTTGTCAGGAGCTTTAGCTTTCTTTCTAATGAGACCATTAAAGCTGGATCTGTATCTATGTGACGTGGAGGACATGGTTTCTTATTTTCCAAAGGACATGAGGCAGCAGTGCTGAATTCACTCTTTGTAGGTAAACTGTGGCCACTGAAGGCTAAGTGACTCCCCGTGTGGACTGTGAAGCCATTTGGTCATCCTCCACTTTTCATGGTGTTTCTTGCTGCTGCACTGGGAGTTTGTTATTTGCTTCACAAAATACAAGGAATTCAGCTGGGACACAGTGCTGGAGAGAGTTCTGTCACATGAAATAGATCAGGGTCTGCAGGAGAATGCATCAACTAGGCTTCTATCCCACATAGCTTGTCCCCTTGACCATAGCACCTGATTCTGAACATTGTCCTGAATCATCTCCATATAACAAGATGCCTTATATGGAGAGTTATCAGACATATAAGTGATTCCTGGCTGCACAATGTCAGCCACAAGCCATTTGGAAGTCAATGTCAGATACACATGGCCCGACCACAGATGTTTTATCACACACCTGCACACCACAGCTCTGGGCCCACTACTCAGCAGGCTCCAACATACTGGCATCTCTGTTCTACATCATTTTCATGAAACCCAGTCAATGAAGGCACTGTCTGGTACACACTTCATCAGTAAGAGGACATTGAAAGGTTCTCCAGTGCCACCTGGTCATGAAAATTTCAAAAATTTCATTGTATTTATCTAGCCATTTTTCAAGGATAAAGTTGGAGAAATTGTGGGTTTCAATTCATTCAGAAACCATTAATGTTTGAGGAAGCACATTTCAAGGAAACTCTGGAGAACTCTCAGAGGCAAGACTTCCCAAAGACTGGCCAAAAGGACACATGAAGCCAGGCCCATTGAGGTCTACAATGTGAGGCCCATGTGTGTTTTGACTGTCAACAATGGCTGCCAAGTCTTTCAGAATAAAATAATGTGATGCCCTGGCAGAGATTGACAATGCTCTGCGGAAAGCCACCCTGGGCATTGATCTCAGTTTCCAAAGGCAACTCTCATGCGTGGTTTCCTAAAATCCCAACACAATTCATGGCAATACTTCTCTGAGGTCAGTTCCTGAACTCAGTCTGTAAGGGGAATCAAACCAGAGTTCAAGCCACGTGGACCTAGTCATCTCTTCCAACCACCACACAAATGACCACAATTAAAAAAAAAACACTCCCAAATGGCCCTCATCTTCTTCCACATAGACACTCTTCATAGCCTCTGGCTGGAGGTTTCCATGAGGGGCACAGCCCAAGACAGTTTTCCAAATAAACTCCCTTGACCCTCATTTGCCTAAAGTCAGGGTGGCCTGGACTCCCTTCCTGTGAACCAATAGTGATCAAATAGTCCTGCTCTTAATACTGTTCTGCTTCTCTAATTTGAGGCCTACTGACTGTCTGGTATAGATTCTTTATGTGAATTGGTGTCATGAGAAAACCCAAGCCCTTATGTGCTAGCCTCTGTAGGGCTCTGAAGAACTGATTTGACACAAAGGATCCCTATTCTCACTTGATGGAGGTCAAGAAGCTTACAGAGGAAGGCGAGAGACTTCGTCCACAATGACTGCTCTTTTGGCATTTTCATTTTGCATGCAAACTGGGAAACTTTCTTTAGATCCATCAGGTGCTGAGAATCTAAGCCACTGCCTCACATAGGGCAAAGAGACTTATTCAGCCACATCTCTTTCCAAAGCAATTAAGCAAAGAGCCACAGGTGATGCCATTCATTTCCATTTGAAAACTCTTTTCTTCTGGCTTCACAAAGGGGTGGCCTGGGGCAAAGATCTTCCTGACATTCAGGACAACAGAACAATAGGTAAGCGAAAGGCCCAATGCAGTGTTTTTCCACTGAGACTTTAATGGTCACACTGATATGTGAGTTTTCTGAGATGCTTCTATTCTCCTCAGCTATCCAGTACATGGCCATGTAACAGATCTTGAAGGTGGTACATATCTTGGAAACCAAACCATGAGGCTATTCTGGAGAGTGGCCAGTATTCAGGAAGAAAACAAGAACTTAGGAAGATAGTAGGTGTTGCCCATCCATAAGGCAAGCCTCTCTCCATTCTTTAATTGTGCAGGATGAATGCTGGCAAGCTTTCTACTAGACAGGACACAACCATTGATGCATTCGCTTTTCAAATGTCTACAACCACAGATACAGTGGAATGCACAGACATAGAAACACTCACGTTGTCAAACGACTTTCTAGAAACATTCCAGTCCAAACAAACAAACAGTCTTTCCTACCTATTCTCAGAAAAGAGACAAAACCACAAACTCACACCAACACCCACAACGGCACCTCCTTCCCCCAAGTATGTTGGTGAATACCTTGAGTGTCCTCTGACTGGTGGTCCATACTATGTTCCCCAAAAATGACCTGTTCTGTCTCAGATTTGGTCTTCTTCACCAACTCTGTGAAGTTGTCAGGAGCCATGGTTGAGCCACTACCTGCTTTTTCAGAAAAGGCTCCTCTTCAGAGGTCTCCTGGCATTTGGCCATTCTCACTTCAGTAGGTACCAACAAAGACTGACTCTGTCCTTGGTAAATCCAAACATTTGAGACCACTGGGACTGGGACTGGGACTGACTCTGGGTGCCTGGCTTCCTGGATCCCAAGTTCAGAGTGTTCCATCACCAAGGAAGTGTGTACTGATATTTGCTTCTAAGGGTCCCAGTAGATGGAGACTGCCCGTACTTCCTGTGACAGTTTCAGAAGTTAGAATGGTATATCAACAATAGGCACCCGGGAACAGCTCTTCTCACAGGCCTGGTTTTGTCCATCTTCTCTACATTAAGAAGAGAAAGGCTGATTCAGATTCATCTCTTCATCCTGACCCGGTTGTTAAACATTGAAAATGACTTTTGCTCTCTCAGGTCCTTCATAGCTGCCTTCTTCTTCTCCACGTATCATTTCTGCATGGACCTTTGAGGTTCTCATCAGATGGAAGATACCCTACAATCCAGTATTGAAAGATCAACTCTTTCCCTGCTCTTCTGTAAAGTTAGATTGAGCGAACAGTGTATGGTTAGGGTTAACAACATGTTCGATTGGGTTAGGAATAATTCTGCAGGATGAATAATGGTTATGGGAACATGCGATATTTACAAAATATACGGTTGAAATATAAATATGAAAACAGAAATCTAGGTAAGATTTGATGCCCAGAAGGGCATTGTGCCCTTGATTGGGATACTTAGCTTTGAATTAATTTCTGCACAAATGTCTCAGATAAATCAATATACAATAGTATAGGACATTGTACCTTGGATGATTGAATGTCGAAGAGAACATGCAGTCAAAAAGGGATAGTTGGTAGGATTAGAAAGATAGTCGGTAGTTTTAGAAAGATGAGTGAGTATAGGATTTGGACAAAATGGTCTTTAGCAATAGGGTTTCATGTAGAGAGTGAATGTAAATATCAGCACATGTTAAGAGGCAGTCACAATGATGAACTGGGGAAAATATATATCAATAGAGACATTAGGAAATCAGGCAAAGTATAAGGTGAGTAATAGGATTAGACATTTTCAACAGGTTTGAGGTTGAATATATAATCTTAGAAAGAAACAAATATGTAGTCACCAATAGGATCGACATTTGAGAGCAATAGGCAACCTGAACATGGATGATTTTAGTAATCCATGTTCAATTTCCATTTAGGCTTTAGTACAATCATAAGTGTGACATTTGCTTTTTGTTTCCAGAATATTACTGTGATAAAATGTATATGTAGATCAGGTGACATGAGTATTTCTTTCACCATTTCTAGGAACAGTATTTTGAAGACGTGTAAATTAGTATTTTGAATACAAATAGGTGTACACTGTGTCTATGAATATAGAAAAAAATGCATGAATAGACCATAATGTAAATAAATAATATAACTGGTTCCAACTTAAATAATGGTTCGAGTTGATATCTGAAAATATACAGGAAACCTTATATTGATATATATCCATTCATTCAAACCAGTTATACATCTAATGGTAATATTAGGGTTATGGTTTATCATGAAGAATGTGTGAGTTTTGCTTCAAAGGTAATTGTGGAAATCGAAAATAATGTGTTTGGAAAGAAGTCTCATGAAAAACCAGTCATGTAACCTGGAGGAATACAAGTGTTCTGAAGCAGGAAGTGATTGAAAGTGAAACAAAAGCCTTTAAATTTGTGAACTTGTGGATGAAATATATATCTTATGATGTGCATAAACTGAGGAAATAGTAATGTACAAGTGTTGAAAAAAAATGAACGTCAAAATACACATCATGTCCCATAGGAATCTACTTGCATTTATATTAACCTGGGTCAATTAGTGTAAAAATATTAGGATATTTATGCACAATTCACTGAACTTAGTTTTCAGTACTAGGAAACAAATACGTATTTCAGGAGGATGAATATGTCTTAGAATAATCTTATGAAAAGTATTTAGGGAGTACATAATAAGATACATTTATTTCATATTTTGAAAACTCTGGAAAATATATATATATATATATATATATATATATATATATATATATATATATATATATACACAGACATTAAAATACACACACAGAAATTAAAAAGTATTAATATACAAGCCAAATGAAATTCACCATGAAATATATATCATCCACAGATCTAAAAATATTCATTTTACTGAACATGAATTTATGTATAATGTTGTTCAGCTAGGATACTCACGCATAGGTTGAATTTTCAGTTCCAACAGTGTTTAACAGGAGTGATCTCTTCTTACAATTTGTATCTGCCAAGTCAGCCACCTCACAAGAATGTACGTGTGGTACCAGGTAGGATTCAATATGTGCATATAAAAATATATGTGCTGATTAGGCTACAGAGAAATGGAGACATGAATTCACATATTTGTTAACTTTAAAAACACATGGAGAAGTGTTTCAACAAAAAATTCACTAGATTTAAAACTCCTACCATATATAATGCAAAAGGAACGTCCAAATGTACACCTGGCATCCTCTGAACTGCTTGTATTTCAATTTGGTTTGGTCTATTTTTATCCATCATATTAGGATTTGTAGTCAGAGTCTAGTAGGGAGTGGGTTACTATGAGGGATTAAGTATTTTGAATGAATAATTGGAAAATGAATCCAATGTGTATGGAAATATGTGCTACAAAAAAATCTTCCCACTCTCATCCAGAACAATGCCTTGACATTACCTTCGCCCCAAGTAAGATACAATTAGAGGAGAAGAGTTAGAAAATCTATGAATACATATCTGGAATGGAAAATGCTCGGGAGTTCACAACACTGGAGGTGGTAGAGGAGTTTCCAAAAGTAATGGAGACTGTAAACACTCCACAAACATGGAAGTGTGCAGGCCTCAAAACATCTGGGAAACTGTCTTTGAGATTGTACACTTGAAATATATGTTGTTTTCAGGAGCTTTAGCTTCCTTTGTAGTGAGATCATCAAAGCTGTGTATGCATCTATGTTACATGGAGGACATGGTTTCTTATTTTCCAATGAACATGAGGCAGCAGTGCTGAATTCTCTCTTTGTGGGTAAGCTGTGGCCACTGGGGTCTAAGAATCTTTCCGTGTAGACTGTGAAGCCATTTGGTCATTCTCCAATTTTGTTGTGTTTCTTGTTGCTGCACTGGGAGTTTGGTATTTGCTTCACAAAATACAAGGAGTTCAACTGGAACACAGTGCTGGACGGAGTTCTGTCACGTGTGGTGGGTAAGGGTCTGATGGAGAATGCACCAATCAGGCTTCTATGCCACATTGCTTGCCCCCTTGACCGTAGCAACTTGATTCTGAACATTGCCCTGAAAACTCTCCATCTAACAAGATGGCTTAATATACAAAAGTCTGCTGGCTGCACCATGTCAATCACAAGCATTTGGAAGCCGAAGTAAGATCCACATGACCCCACCACAGATGTTTTATCACACAACTGCACACCACAGCTCTGGGCCCACTACTCAGCAGGCTCCACCATACTGGCAGCTCTGTTCTACACCATTTTCATGAAACCCAGTCAAGGAAGGCACTGTCTGGTACACTCTTGATCAGCAACAGAACATCCAAAGGTTCTCCAGTGCCACCTGGTCATGGAAATTTCAAAAATTTCATGGTATTTAGCTAGAAATTTTTCAAGGATGAAGTTGGAGAAACTGTGGGTTTCAATTCATTCAGGAACCATTGAATTTTTAGGAAGCACATTTCAAGGAAACCTCTGGAGAATTCTCAGAGGCAAGGCTTCCCAAAGTGTGGCCAAAAGGCCACATGAAGCCAGACCCATTGAGGTCTACAATGTGAGGTCCATGTGTGTTTTGACTGTCAACAATGGCTGCCAAGTCTTTCATAATAAAATCATGTGATGTCCTGGCTGAGATTGACAGTGCTTGGCGAATAGCCACCCCAGGCTTAGATCTCAGTTTCCAATGGCGACTCTCATGCATGGCCGCCTAAAATCCCAACACAATTAATGGCAATACTTCTCTGAGGTCAGTTCCAGAACTCAGTCTTTAAGGGGCATCACACCAGAATTCCAGCCCAGGTGGACCCAGGATTCTCTTCCAACCACCAACAAATGTCCACAATTAAAACCAAAACACTCCCACATGGCCCTCATCTTCTTCAACATAGACACTCTGAATAACCTCTGGCTAGAGGTTTCCATGACGGGCGCAGCCCAAGACCGTGTACAAAATAAGCTCCCTTGCCCCTCATTTGCCTAAAGTCAGGGTGGCCTGGACACCCTTCCTGTGAACCAAGAGTGATCAAATAGCCCTTCTTTAATACTGCTCTGCTTCTCCAGTTTGAGGCCAACTGACTGTCTGGTATAGATTCTTTATGTGAATTGGTGTCCTGAGAAAACCCAAGCACCTATTGGCTAGCCTCTGCCGAGCTTTGAAGAACTGGTTTGACCCAACGGATCCCTATTCAAACTTGATGGAGGTCAGGAAGCTTACAGAGGAAGGCGAGAGACTTCATCCACAATGACTGCTCTTGTGGCCATTTTGGTTTTGGATGCACACTTGGAAACTTTCTTTAGATCCATCAGGTGCTGAGAATCTAAGCCACTGCCTCACACAGGGCAAAGAGGCTGATTCAGCCACATCCATTTCCAAAGCAATTAAGCAAAGAGCCACAGGTGACGCCCATCCTTTTCCATTTGAAAATTGATTTCTTCAGGTTTCACAGAGGGGTGGCCTGAGGAAAACACCTTCCTGTCATTCAGGACAACAGAACAAAAGTCCAAAGTAGTGTTTCTCCACTGAGACTTTAGTGGTTGCACTGATATCTGAGTTTTCTGAGATGCTCTCATTCCCTTCAGCTATCCAGTACATGATCATGTCACAGACCTTGGAGGTGGTACATATCTTGGAAATAATACCATGAGGCTATTCTGGAGAGTGGCCAGTATTCAGGAAGAAAAGAGGAACTTAGGAAGATAATCGGTGTTGCCCATCCATAAGGCAAGCAGCTCTTGATTCTTTAATTTGGCAAGATGAATGCGGGGAAGCTTTCTACTAGACAGGACACAACCATTGATGCATTCGCTTTTCAAATGTCTACAAAAACAGATTCAGTGGGATACACAGACATAGAAACACTCGCATTGTCAAACGACTTTCTAGAAACATTCCAGTCCAAACAAACAAACCGCCTTTCCTACCTATTCTTAGAACATGAGACAAAACCACAAACTCACACTGACACCCACAATGGAACCTCCTTCCCCCAAGTATGTCTGTGAGTATCCTGAGTTTCCTCTGATTTTTGGGCCATACTATGTTCCACCAAAATGGCCTGTCCTATCTCAGAACTGGTCTTCTTTGCCAACTCTGTGAAGTTGTCAGGAGCCATGGTTGAGCCACTATCTGCTTTCTCAGAAAAGGCCCCTCTTCAGAGCTCTCCTGGCATTTGGCCATTCTCACTTCAGAAGGTACTAAGAAAGACTGACTCTGTCCTTGGTAAATCCAAACAAGTGAGACCACTGGAACTGGGACTGGGACTGGCTCTGGGTGCCTGGCTTCCTGGATCCCAAGTTCAGAGAGTTCCATCACCAAGGAAGTGTGATAGGTCACTTCCTTCACGAACTGAATGAGGTCACTGCGTTGGCAACCACTTTGTCCTAACAGTTGCTTCCAAGGGTTCCATGAGATGGAGGCTGCCCATACTTCCTGTGACACTTTCACAAGATAGAATGGTATATCAACCATAGGCACCCGGGAACAGCTCTCCACACAGGCCTGGTTTGGTCGATTTAATCTACATTAAGAAGAGAGAGGCTTTTAGACACATCCCTTCATTTTGACCAGGTTGTTTTACATGGAAGTTGACTTTTGCTCTCTCAGGTCTTTCATAGGTGTCTACATCTTCTTCAGGGATCATTTCTGCATGGAACTTTGAGGTTCCCAGCAGGTGGAAGATCCCCTATATTCCTGTATTGTAAGACCAACAATATCCCTGTTCTTCTGTTAAGTTAGATTGAGGAAATATTGCATGTTTAAGGGTAATAACAGGTTCGATTTGGTTTAGGAATCATTCTGTGGGATGAATTAAGGTATTGGGAACCTGCGATATTTACAAGAATATACTGGTGAAATATAAGTATGAAAACAGAAATCTAGGTAATATTTGAAGTCCAGAAGGGCATTGGGTGGCCTGAACACCCTTCCTTTGATTCAGGAGTGATCAAATAGCCCTGCCGCTAATACTGCACTGCTTCTCCAATTTGAGGCTTACTGACTGTCAGGTATAGATTCTTTATATGATTTGGAGACATGAGAAAACCCAAGCACCTATTGTCTCATGCCACAGGAAATGGTTTATTGGGGTCCAGCATGCTGGGGCTCAAAGCTCACTTCAGAGGAGCAAAGAACAAAGAGCCCCGAGAACAACTTGAGAAGATATTATATACAATCTTTAGAGAGTGCAGGGACTTTATATACATCATAGCCTCCTTTAGCAAATCAACATATGTGGTAAGCCATTGTTGTAGATTGTGGCTGCCATTAGAAGATGGCGCCGGCTTCCACTGTGCCCTGTAGTAAACAACTCCTTTTATGGAGAGATGGCACGCTATCCCTTGCTACCCTATGAGAAAGATCCACGTGGCGGCTTAAGATTGGTATGTGGGAGGCTTTATTATACTGTGCTTGGGCGCTCGGGAGGAGGGGGGTCACTAGAAGATACTTTAATCAAGGCCTGAATAAACTGCTGAAAGAAGATTTCTGAGTTGCGTCTTCCCTGCGGGCAAGGGGTCGCGACAAGTGGTGCCGAGACCCGGGAACCAGAACTTTCAGTAGTCAGGTGTGGTGCACCGGTTAGTCCCAGGTAAGTGGGATCCACGATCAAAGCGGGGATTAGTCCCAGGTAAGTGGGATCCGCGATCAAAGCGGGGCAGCTCCTCTGTAAAGCAAGAGAGAGCGTTACATTTTATTGCAGCTGCACTGTGTACTTTCACTTTTGTTTTTTGTGTGTCTTTTGTTGTGTCATGGGTGCCACATCTTCAAGTCCGCTTCTCCTGGTCCTACATGGCCTGTTACGTTCCAAGGGACTAGAAGTGAAACGTAGTACTTTACAGATATTTTTACAGAAGACAGATATTGCTGCACCGTGGTTTGCATTTTCGGGCAGCCTTACTATACCTAGCTGGGACAAATTAGGGAAAGATCTAGATTTCGCTCGTGAACAAGGTACCTTAGAGGGTGGTGTTATACCACTTTGTAAGTTAGTTAGAGGATGTATAGTAGATAGTAAATGCCAGGAAGCTGTGAGTGAGGGTCAAGCTGTTCTTGAGCAACTACATGAGGAAAAGTCTGAAGGATCACATAGTGAAGTGGCAGAGAGCATTGGGAGTAAGAGTAGTGAGAAGGCAAAAGAGCCTGAAACTAAAAATAGGAGAAGGCTCTACCCAGACTTGGGTGAATTAAAAACGCCTGCGAACACAAGCGGCTCAGAGAGTTCTGAGGACCTTGATATATTCCTACAACAACTACGCAAGATAAAAATGAAGAAAAAGAAACAAGGGTTACAGGGCACGCAGGCCTACTGTAAAAAGGGGACGGGATCCAATATTGGTCAACAACACTCTGAGGAGGAGGAGGTAGAATATCTCGAAAAAGATATGGTGCCGGTTGCCCCACCCCCGTATGTGGGGGGGAGCCAAAATTCCGGGAGATCTTATCATGCGCAAGTTTGGAGGACAGTTAATACAGATATGGGACTTGCATACCCTGTATTTCAGGACAATAACAGGGGAAGATATCATGAGCCTTTAGACTTTAAGATAATTAAAACCTTGGCGGAATCTGTCCGCACTTATGGCGTGGATGCCGCTTTCACCCTTACTCAGGTGGAGGGACTTGCTAGATTTTGTATGACTCCTTCAGATTGGGCTAATCTAGTCTGCGCTTGTGTCTCCCCAGGGAAATTTTGGATTGGAGAGCATTTATGCTAGAGGGTGCAGTAGAGCAAGCTGCTCAAAATCATGCAGCGAGACGCCCTGCCTAGGATAAGGATATGCTTTTGGGACAAGGCAAGTTTGCTAATCAACAAACAGGATACCCCCCCGAACATTCACGCCTTGTCAAGATCACTCTTGGGAGAAACATCAGGTCTCTAAGGGTTTCTCTCTTTCCCCCTCTTATAAAAGATACTTATATAATTCTTCCAACTGTAATTCCTCTATAGGAACAGGTTGGTCTTGGTTTCAATGGTTAATTTCCAATGAAAAGGGAGCCACAGCTGATATCTCCACTTTGGCTCAATTACGAGGAGTCAAAAGCTGGTTGTTTAATGTTTCTGGGAGTATCCAAAACTCGGATCGAGGTAGGAGACTTGGAAATATTTCACATAACTCACAATTAAGTAATGCTACGTTATCCTCTGCAGCAGTCTGTCTCCAATCTCCGTTCCTGTTTCTTTTGGCTAATGATACATCACAGGGGATGCTTAATTGTTCTAATATTACCTGTTATTTAACTGAGTGTTGGAATGGCTCTTGGACTGTGGCAGTGATTATGAAAATTCCAACCTTTGTCCCGATCCCAGTTATTGTGGATCCGGAATCTTTTCCTATTGTTGAACTGATTAGAGCCCGTAAAGATTTTGGTATTATGGCAGTTATAGTGACAGCTGTGGTGGTATCTGCTGCTGCAGCAGTTACAGCTGGAGTAGCCATGGCCAGCCAAGTACAAACTGCTGCCACTCTTAATGAGGTTATTCAACAAACATCCACCATACGTAAATCTCAAAGTAGAATTAATCAACACATTTTATCTGGGATTCTGGCTGCTAATCAAAGGATAAATCTGCTTCAAGATCAAGTTGAGAAATTGTCTGATCTAGTATATTTAGGTTGTGTTGATCAACGTGCACATTTATGTATAACCTCTGTCAGATTTAATGATTCCAGGAATGCCTCCCACATCATCGGGAAATATTTATCCGGAACCTGGTCCATGGAAGCAGAAAACTTACTCCAATCTCAACTAACTCAAATTGCTGTTTTGAATAGTACCCGTGTCGAACCAGTGACTTTGGGTCAATCACCAGTTGGCTATCTTCTGCCTTTTCCTTCTTTAAGGAGTGGGTGGGAGTGGGCATTTTGGGGGCAATGTGTTGCTTCGGTATTATACTTTGTTTGTGGCTTCTCTGTCGCCTTAAAACTCGCCATACACAGGAGAAGGCTATGATTGTATAGGCTCTTGCAGCCTTCGAAATTGGCATGTCTCCGCAAATCTGGCTTGCGCATCTTAAACAGTGATTTTCTGGGCATGGCCATTGCACCCCAAGTTAATTTCACAGTGCACTGGGATTGGCATGTCCTCTTTCTTATTCTCCCCCAGTACTGAATAGCCCTTGCACTCTGCAGGTCTTGTTACCATTGCACGCATATGGGTTTTAGGACTGGTCTTTCTTCTCGGCTACAGACTCTTTACTTTCCTCTGGGCCTTAGGGATTGTGTTGCCAACTAAAAATTTGTTATTGTTACCTGGCTACCTGTGTTGCCCAACTTCTCGCCGTCATCAAGATGCAGGATGCGAGGCAAAGCACTGCACTTGAGTGATCCCTCAACGGACCTCAAGGAAAGCATGTCCTATTGCATGCGGGTTTGACGTCCACGCCCCCGCACTACGAAAAAAGGCATCGGCTGATATGGGGTCAGGTCTGGGGAAGGCGACTCCTTAGGACTGAACCATACATTGCAGCCGCTTCTGCACAGTGGGATAGGACCTCTACTTTCGCCTGCATTGTTTTATAAAATAGAAGGGGGAACTGTGGTAAGCCATTGTTGTAGATTGTGGCCGCCATTAGAAGATGGCGCCGGCTTCCACTGTGGCCTGTAGTAAGCAACTCCTTTTATGGAGAGTTGGCACGCTATCCCTTGCTACCCTATGAGAAAGATCCACGTGGCGGCTTAAGATTGGTACGTGGGAGGCTTTATTAGACTGTGCTTGGGCGCTCGGGAGGAGGGGGGTCACTAGAAGATACTTTAATCAAGGCCTGAATAAACTGCTGAAAGAAGATTTCTGAGTTGCGTCTTCCTTGCGGGCAAGGGGTCGCGACAATCATATACTGTGGGAAAATCAAATAACAACTGTAAAACATGATTAGCACATTCATGTGCGGGAACAGTTCGGGCAGGGGGTGATTGGTCAGCCCTGAGAAGGGGTATACATTTAAACTGATTGGTTGAAGCCCTGAGATGTATACGTGCTGACATGCACGGTTTCTGGGAAGGGGTTGTTAAGTAACTAGGTGGTCAGGGAAGATTTCAACACATCTAACGGGCAGTTCCGGGAATTGTCTTCACTGACACAGGAATTTCAGGTTCTGAGCACAGCTTGTAAACTTTACAAAACCCGTTTCTTTACGTTTCAATTTCAATTTCATTAATTCTTTCATTTCTCACTCCTTTTTCTGCCTACTTTTAATCTTAAAAGTAATGAATCATAATTATTGTGGGGTCTCACATTCTATTTCTGCCAGTGAAGAGTATTTCTGTCTGATTACCATGAGTTTTACCTGCCCAATCTGAGCCTGGAGAAAGAAAACTATGTAGTTAAGCAAACGAGGTCCCACAGTTATCAACACCATAAGCATGATCAGGGGTCCAGCTAAGGCTGATAGGAGTGTAGTTAACCAGGGGGACTGGGTATATCATGACTCAAACCACACTTGTTGAATCTCCCTTTCTCTCTGGTGCTCTACAAGGAATTTTCTCAATTTACTCATGGATTATTTTACAACTCCAGTATTGTCAGCATAAAAACAGCATTTTTCTCTCAGTACAGCACAGAGGCCCCCCTCCCTCAGGAAATGGAGTTCTAATCCTCGACTGTTCTGTAAAACAACTTTAGAGAGAGAGGTTAAGGATTCCTGCAAAAGTGTGATGGAGGTCTCTAACGTCTTCAAGTCTTGATTTATTGCTGTTTCTAATCAGGCCATTTGTGGTGACCCATGGATCATATCAGCTGTTCCTGTACCCACTCCTGCAGCAGCTCCTAGCCCCAATAGGATGGCTAGAGTAAGGGACACTGGCTCCCGGCAAAATCGGGTTGGTTGTCCCCCTAGTAGACCTTCAAAGGATTCTGCATCATGATAGAGCACCCTGGGGAGTATCTGCACCATTATACAATAATGTACAGAGCTGTCAAATACCTGGGCTGAAATGCAAGGAGTTCTGACTGTGTGGAGTTCAGTACCATAAAGGTTCCTTTAATTAGTTCCCAGGGGGAGGAGTCAGCTGTACTCTGGACTGGGGAAGTAAGCAAAGATGGAAACTGCGAAGTATGATATGGTAGAGGGGTTTTGGTAGATCTAGGCATGGGAGGTTGAGGAGGCTTAATTCCTGACTTGAGGGGATTGGGCCCTATTGCTGTGGGATTTTCTTCCTTTTTAAGCCAGATGGTGAACCAGAGACCAAAGTCATAACCAGGGCCATTAATATAGAATCGCATTCCCCAAGTATTTCCCATAGGCCATGTTGTTCTGAGGTAGCCCCTTCCTTTGGAAGTGAAAGTTATATTGAGGGGGTAACATAGACTATTTTTTCCACAGCAAGTTTTTGACACCACTTGGATAGCGGCACATTTATTGGGATCAATCCAGATGTCATTTCATCCTACCCAAATCATACTGTCTTGGGAGTTTGCGTTTCACAATGTAGGTCCCGTGTGTTCACAACCCCAAGATCTACAATAAAAGTCACTGGGTCCTCCACAGGTTTGGGCCTGTTTGTGACTTCAGAAATCAGCTGGGCACACTTAATACACAAGACTGGCTAGTTTACACCTGAGCTGGGGGAGATGACATCAATAATTCATGGGGTAAGTTGGTCTATGTTGCCCTGGTTTGGGTTTGAGTGGCATCTGTGTGGGGTCCACTATGTCAGGGAGATCCCAGTCAGAGAGGCCTATGGCAAGCTGACAAATATCCGGGTGGAGAGATGACCACCAAGTCCATAAGGGGGCTGTATGTGAAATAGACCACACTACTTGCCCAGTAGGATTTATAAAACTTGCCATTGTTGCTGAACAGGCTGATGAGGATTAGGACTGCTGGTGGTCAGGGGAAGAATCCATAGCCCTACCCACACCACAGACATGCAACTTGAGAGGGTTACCAGTCTGTTCCAGTTTCCAGCCAGAGTCTGGCGAGGGCGCAGGATTGAGATGGGAGGTATGGATCCAGGAAGTGATCCCATCCACTTTCACCACTGTAGGTGTTATAAGCAGCACCTGGTATGGTCCTTTCCAGCAGGGTTCAAGGGATGACACCTGACACTGTCTCATGTAGACGAAGTCTCCCACTTGATATCAATGTGGAGTTCCCTCGTCTCCAGGATGATAAGCAGTGGCCAACTGTTTTCACAGGTATCGCTGGGTGCTGGGTTTGTTCAAGGGCTTTAAGTCTGTCTAGCAAGGGGGTGTTGAAGGAATCATTAATCTCAGAGTTGGGGTCAGGTCCCTTAATGGAGGAGGGGCACCGTAGAGAATTTCATAAGGGGTGAGGTTACACAAAGAGGCGGAGGGGTATTTCTTGCACGAAAAAGTGCATGAGGTAGGAGCATAGTCCAATTTTTTATGGCGGTCTCCAAGATTATTTTCGTTAAGTCTCTTTGATGGTTCTATTCATCGTTTCTCTATGTCCTGAGCTCTGGGGTCTATAAGCGCAATATAACTTCCAATTAATCCCCAGGGTCCTGGAAAATCCCTGACTTACCTTGGCCATGGATGCCGGTCCGTTATCAGACCCTATTACCTTAGGCAGACCGAACCTTGGAAAACTGTCTTCTAGGATCTTTTTGACCACCATCTGAGCTGTTTCTTTCTTCATGGGGAAGGCTTCGACCCATCCTGAAAAAGTATCTACAAAGACTAGGAGATATTTAAGTCCATACCTTGCTGGCTTAATTTGAGTAAAGTCCACTTTACAGAATTGTCCTGGTCTGGTTCCTCGTATGCGCATCCCTGCAGGACTCTTGGATGGGAAAGTATTAACTAATTGGAAGACTTGAAAAGCTCTAGTCACCAGCTCAGCTATTTTTTTCCTCTGTGAGTCAGTCAATAATAAGTCCTTTATTCGGTCCTTTAAGAGTGCTTATAACTTCTTTGAGCCTAAGTGGTTGAGCTGGTGTACATCTTTGACATAAAGGTGGGCTTTTTGAAATTGTAAACTTGGCTCTGTAGGGTCCCAGAGTTCTGTATCTGTCTCCTCAGATGATAAGTTGCCTGAATGTTCCGGGGCGGCCAAGTCTCCTGATTTTTGTTCCCCCCGGTGTGAAAAAAGTTAACAGAGTCACTCCGTTTAGGGCTGCCAATTAAGCTTCCTCATCTGCCCTTCTGTTTCCAACTGCCACGGGATTGTTTCTCTTCTGGTGCCCTGGACAGTGCACTATAGCTAGTTCCTTATGGCCCTGCACTGCTGAGCGAAGGTGGAGGATCTCATCTTTATTCTTTATTTCTTTCCCGCAGAGGTTAATAGCCCCCATTGTTGGTAAATAGTCCCGTGCATATCAACAGTGGCAAATGCATAGTGGCTAACAGTTTATATGGTTGCCCTTTTGCCTGTTGCTAGTTCCAATGCTTTCATAAGGGCAATCAGTTCTGCTTTTTGGACTGATGTCCCTTCTGGGAGACCCGAGTATCAGATGAAATTAGTTTTGCTAACTGCTGCTGCTCCAGCCCGCTGCTTACCATCTTGGAGGAAGCTGCTGCCATCCGTAAACCATACGACTTCAGGGCGAGGCAGTGGCTGATCCTTAAAGTCTTGTTGTATACTGGTTTCCTTGCCAGTATCTGTTGACACTCATGAGTGACGGGTCCTGATGATTCTTCTGGCAGCAGTGTAGGTGGGTTGAGTGGAGCAGGGGGTCCCAGCGTTATTCTGTCTTTGTCAAGCAAGAGGCTCTGGTAGTGGTTTATTCTGGAGTTTGATAGCCAACTCTCTGGAGGCTAACAGATCATGCTCTCCAGGGCATGGGGGGATATAATGGTTAGCTTCTGTCCCAACGTTAATTAATGAGCATCTTTTATTAGAAGGGCTGCCGCTGCTATAGCACTTAAGCAATGGGGCCACCCGCTAGCCACTGGGTCCAGTTTTTTGGATAAATACGCTACGGGCTTTTTCCAAGGTCCAAAAGACTGAGTGAGCACTCCCCGTGCTATTCCTTTCTTTTCCTCGATGTAGAGAGTGAAGGGTTTTCTACATCTGGGAGTGCTAAGGCCGGAGCAGATAGCAGCATCTTTTTTTGACATTATCAATAGCTTGTTGGTGCTCAGGGGTCCATTGGAAGTGGGCATCCCCCTTTATCAGCGGGTATAAAGGGGCAGCCAAAGATGTTAACCAAGGAGTCCATAACCTGCAAAAGCTGGCAGTCCCAAGAAACTCTCTGAGTTTTCTCTTATTAGATTGGGGCAGTATCTGCACAACAGTTTTTTTTTCTGGGCTCAGGGAGCCATCGTTTGCCACCCCTGAGAGAATAACCCAGGAAGATTACTTCTTGCTGACAAATTTGGGCCTTTTGGCAGAAGCCTTATATCCAAGCCGAGCAAGCTCGAATAATAGTGCTTGGGTCCCAGACTCATAGGTCTCCTCTGTGTCGGCTGCCAGTAGAAGATCATCCACTATTGGAGTAGGGTGACTTCGGGGTGTGCAGTTTTGAAGTCATTTATGTCTCTGTGGAGGGCTTCATCAAAGAGAGTGGGGGATTTTTTGAACCCCTGTGGGAGTCTAGTCCAGGTTATTTGGCCAGATGTTCCAGGTTCTGGGTCTATCCACTCTACAGCTAACAGCAACAGACAGTACTTATGTAGAGGCGAGCAGAAGTAAGCATCTTTTAAGTCCAGCACAGTGTACCATTTCCGCTACGGATTCAGAGTGCTAAGCAAATTATATGGATTGGGTACTGTGGGGTGAATGTCCTGCACTCTGTTGTTGATCTCTCTTAGGTCTTGAACAGGACGGTAGTCCCCAGTTCCTGGCTTTCTTACTGGTACCGGGGGGTGTTCCAAGGTGATTGACAGGGCCTTAGGACCCCAAGAGCCAGGTATTTATGAATATGGGGCCTTATCCCATCCTTAGCTTCTTTGCTTAGAGGATATTGTTTAACACTAATTGGAGACGAAGAGGCTTTTAATTCTACTACTATTGGAGGTTGTTGATGGCTAGACCTAACCCAGCAGTTTCTGCCCAGGCATTAGGATAATCTTTTATCCATTTATGGGGTAGTTTGCCTGTTTGATTAGTCCTATGGGGCGCAAAGAGTTGATGTTCATCTTCTACGGACATAGTCAAAGATGTGACTATGGGAGTTTATACTGAACGCTATAGAACCTCCACTTGGGGACCATTAGGTTTAAAGGTTATTCTAGTCCGGAGTTTGGTAAACAGATTCCTGCCCATCAATGGGGCCGGGCATTCTGGAATTACTAGGAAACAGTGGTGGACTTTTCCCTTTCCGAGGTCCATGTTCATCTTAGTTGTCCAAGCCCGATATCTACTGCCATTAGCCCCTTGAACTAGGGACTATTTAATTGATAGGGGGGCCAGTGAAGTCTTAAGGGCTGAGTATACTGCTCCTGTAATCACTTCAAAGTTCACTGTGTTCCCCTCAACTTCAAATGTTACTATGAGCTGGGGAAGGGGATCTGAGCCCCGAATTTTCTAGTCCTCTTCTAGAGTCAGCACGGCGGGCTGGCGTGGCTGCTTCTTTTGGGGGCACTCTTTGGCCCAGTGTTCTTTTTTATTACAGTGGGCACATTGATTTGAGGCCAGGGGCAGCCTTTGGCGTGGGCCCAGGTAACCCTTTATGTATCCCTGCTTTTTAACTTCTGGCCTATTTGCTGCTGTGACCCGAACCTTAGGCAATGCTTTACTCTGCCATTTGCTTCTTTCCTCCTTCTTTTGTTCCCTTTCCTTCTCTCTCTCCTCTATTCCCTTTCCTCCTCAGTTTCTCTCTTATAATATGCTTTCTCAGCTTCTCTGACTAAATCTCTTAAGGTCATATCTTATAATCCATCTAGACGTTGTAACTTTCTCTTAATATCTAGGGCAGTCTGCTCGATAAAGGCCATTGCAACAGATGCCTTTTGGTCTTCTGCCTGAGGATCAAAAGGAGTATATTTCCTATAGGCTTCCATAATTCTCTCCAGAAACATAGAAGGAGACTCATTAGGCCCTTGGATAATCTCTCTTACCTTGGACAAATTAGTCGGCCCTCTGGCGGCCGCTCAGAGACCCACTATTAGAGAACGGCGATAAGTGGACAGATGCTACCTACATTTAAAGGTGTTGGGGTCCCAGTTGGGTCGGTTCATGGGCCCGTAGGGATGGAGAGGGAGCATCACAGGGGCTTCCGAGTTTTCTATTATCCATCTCCTGCGGGTTTTTTTAGGTGGCCCATCTTCCTTCAGGGGAGCAGGGGCTGCTGCTGCTGCGGGGAAGTCCCCTGGAGGGCTTGGGTCTGGCCCAATTGCCTCTAGCGGCGGAGAGGCTGAGTCAGCGGCGCAAGGATCATCTGGAACATGTTGTGGGTTGGGGAGCGAGGGTAGAGGATAAGGTGAGAGAGGAGTGTCCAGTCTTGTGACTCAGAATGGAGGGAAGAGGGGGAGGAGCAGAATGTTGGAATGATAGGATCGTGGGGCAAGGGGTATATGGCTGTTGATCTGGGTGGCCACGTGGCCCCGGTGAAAGACAATATCTCTGACTTTTTGGATTAGAGGGAAGTGGAAGGATTCTTCTGGGGGCCATCCGACTCCTAGGATGGGCCATTCTGAAGCACAGAGAGTCTGCCAGGTCCGGCATTTTACTGAAAAAGAAAGATTCTTGGTACTTGAGCGGACATCAGTCCAATGATCAAGGTTAAGGGACAGAGGCATGGAAGTGCTTTGTCCCATAATGTCCCATAATGGGAGTTACTCAAACAGGGACAGTGAATACACAAACATGACACAGACAAAGACAAACAGTAAACGTTTAACATGAGTCCAAGACAAAGATTAGAACTGAGTAACTGGCAAAACATGATGGGTTAGACAATAAAGACAGACAGTAAACTCAACATGAGTTCCTGACAATGAACAAAACTGAGTAGCCAGCAAAACCTGATGGGCTGGAAAACCGAATCGTGAAGCAAAAAATAACCGAGTTGAGGAAACTACTAATCTTCTATTTCCCGAGTACTCTGGAGTGTCCCCCAGGGACGTGGCCTGTGGCTCTGTGACACATCTGTCAGCCACCGTCGCAGAGAGCTAATGTTCTTCACTGACAGCCATTTTGCCAAGCCCTAACCTGAAACCTGAAACCAGAAAGAGGCACCTTACTTACTCTGAAAGGAGTCCGTTGGGGTCTTTTTTTCGTCACTGCTGGATTTCTCAGCTAGGGCCTCCAGATGAAAAGGTGGGCCGAACGTCGGAGGAAAAGACCACCAAGAGAATTTCTCATGAAACAGCAAACGGTTTATTGGGGGTCCAGCATGCTGGGGCTCAGAGCTCACTTCAGAGGAGCAAGGAACAAAGAGCCCCGAGAACAACATGAGCAGATTTTATATACATTCTTTAGAGAGGGCAGGGACTTAACATACATCATAGCTTCCTATAGCAAATCACCGTATACCGTGGGAAAATCAAATAACAACTCTAAAACATGATTTGCACATTCATTGGTGGGAATAGTTCAGGCAGGGTGTTATTGGTTAGCCCTGAGAAGGGGTATACATTTAAAATGATTGGTTGAAGCCCTGAGATGTATATGTGCTGAGCTGCACGGTTTTTGAGAAGAGGTTGTTAAGTAACTAGGTGGTCAGGGAAGATTTCAACACACATCTAAAGGGCATTTCCAGGAATTGTCTTAACTGCCACAGGAATTTCAGGCTCTGAGTGCAGCCTGGATACTTTACAGAACCTGGTTCTTTACGTTTCAATTTCAATTTCTTTTATTCTTTCAGAACCTTACAAAGGAAGGCGAGAGACTTCATCAACAATGACTGCAATTTTGGTCATTTTGGTTTTGGAAGCAGACATGGGATCTTTTTTTAGATCCTTACGGTGCTGGTAATCAAAGCCACAGCCTCACACAGGGCCAAGAGGCTGACTAAGACATATCCCATTCCAAAGCAATTACTTCTCTGAGGTCAGTTACAGAACTCAGTCTCTGAGGGGAATCACATCAGAGTTCAAGCCCAGGTGGACCCAGTCATCTCTTCCAAACTCCACACAAATGACCACAATTAAAACCAAAACACTCCCCCAAGGCCCTCATCTTCTTCCATATATACATTCATCATAACCTCTGGCTGGATGTTTCCATGAATGTCACAGCCTAAGAGAGTTTCCAAAATAAGGTCTCTTTCCCTTCATTTGCCTAACCACAGGGTAGCCTGGACACCCTTTCTGTGAACCAGGATTGATCACATAGGTCTGCCGTTAATACTGCTCTGCTTCTCCAATTTGAGGCCTACTGACTGTCAGGTATAGTTTCTTCATGTGATTTGGAGTCATGAGAAAACCCAATCATCTCTGCAGGGCTTGAAAGAACTCATTTGTCCCAAAGGATCCCTATTCTCACTTGATGGAGGTCAGGAACCTAAAAGAGGAAGGTGAGAGACTTCATACACCATGACTGATCTTTTTTGCATTTTGGTTTTGGATGCACACATTGGATTTTTCTTTAGATCCAACTGGTGCTGAGAATCTAAGCCACTACCTCACACAGGGCAAAGAGGCAGATTCAGACACATCCCTTTACAAAGCATTTAACAAAGAGCCACAGGTGATGCCCATTCATTACCATTTGAAAACAGTTTTCTTCAGGATTCACAAAGGGCTGGCCTGAGGCAAAGACCTTCCTGGTATTCATGGAAACAGGCAAATAGGTTAGCAAAAGGCCCAAAGCAGGGTTTCTCCACTGAGACTTTCCTGGTCACACTGATATCTGAGTTTTCTGAGATGCTCGCATTCCCTTCAGCTATCCAGTACATGGCCATTTCACAGAGCTTGGAGGTCGTACATATCTTGGACACAAAACCATGAGCCTATTCTGGAGAGTGGCCAGAATTCAGGAAGAAAACAGGATCTTGGGAAGATAGTAGGTGTTGCCCATCAATAATGAAACCTGCAATCCATTCCTAAAATGGGCAGGATGAATGCTGGGAAGCTTTCTACTAGACAGGACACATCCATTGATGAATTCTTATTTCTAATGTTTTCAACCACGGACACAGTGAGATACACAGACATAGAAACACTCACCTTGTCAAACGACTTTCTAGAAACAGTCCACTCCTAACCAAACATACTGACTTTCCTACCTATTCTGAGAACATGAGACAAATCCACAAACTCACACGCACATTCACAAAGGCCCCTCCTTCCCCCAAGTGAGTCTGTGACTTTCCAGAGTGTCCTCTGACTGGTGGACCATACTATGTTCCCCCGAAATGGCCTGTCCTGTCTCAGATCCGGTCTCCTTGTCCAACTCTGTGAAGTTGTCAGGAGCCTGGGCTGACCACTACCTGCTTTCTCCGGAAAGGCCCGTCTTCAGAGCACTACTTGCATTTGGCCATCCTCAAATCATTAGGTATCAAGAAAGACAGACTCTGTCCTTGGTAAATCCAAACAAGTGAGCCAACTGGGACTGGGACTGGGACTGGCTCTGTGTGCCTGGCTTCCTGGATAACAAGTTCAGGGAGTTCCATCACCAAAGATGTGACTTAGGTCAATTCCTTCAGGAACGGAATGAGGTCACTGCCTTGGCAACCACTTTGTCCTAACAGTGGCTTCCAAGGGTTCCTTGAGATAGTGGCTGCCCCTACTTCCTGTGGCACTTTCACAAGTTAGAATGGTATATAAACCATAGGGACCGAGGAGAAGCTCTCCACACAGGGCTGGTTTGGTCCATCTTCTTTAGATTAAGAAGAGAGAGGCTGATTCAGACACATCGTTTCATCCTGACCAGGTTGTTTGCAATGGAAGATGACTTTTGCTCTCTCAGGTCCTTTATATCTGCCTACATCTTCTCCTGGGATCATTTCTGCATCAACCTTTGAGGTTCTCAGCAATTGGAAGATCACCTACATGCCTGTATTGTAAGACCAACTCTGTCTATGCTCTTCTGTAAAGTTAGATTGAGAGAACAGTGTATGGTTAGGGTTAATAACATATTCTATTTGGGTTAGGCATCATTCTGCGGAATGAATAATGGTATTGGGAACCTGCAATATTCACAAGAATATATCGGTGAAATATAAGTATGAAACCAGAAAATCTAGGTACGATTTGAAGCCCTGAAGGGCATTGGGCCCTTTAGTGGGATACTTAGCTTTGAATTATGTTCTGCACAGATGTCTCAGATAAATCGATATGCAATGGCATAGGACCTTGTACCTTGGATGATTGAATGTAGAAGAGAACATCCAGTCAAAAATGAATAGTCCATAGGATTAGAAAGATAGTCGGTAGGTTTAGTAAAAAGGGTGAGAATAGGAATCGGACCAAAAGTTCATTAGCAATATTGTTTCGTTTAGAGAGTGAATGTAAATATTAGCACATGTGAAAAGTCATTCACAATAATGAACTGGAGAAAATATGTAGGAAAAAGATATCAATAGAGACATTAGAAAATCAGGCAAAGAATAAGATGAGTGATAGGATTAGCCATTTTCAACATGGTTGAAGTTGAATGTATAATCTTAGGAAGAAACAAATATGTAGACACCAATAGGATTGACATTTCAGAGCATTAGGCAATCTGGACATGGTTGATTTTAGTATTCCATGCTCACTTTGCATTTTGCTTTGGTGAAAGGTTAATACAATAGGTACTTGTCACTTCCTGTTTTTCTGTATGCTTAACAAAACACTGTTGAAATCTTGAGAACTGTTTGCTAATTTTGTTCCCAGAATGTGCTGTCCCCAACTGCCAAACTGCAGAATGTACTCCCTCACCTGGTTGCATGCAAACCACCCACTCGCCCTGACCCATCAAAAATTTCCTTCCATGCCCTCTCCAAGAAAAGTATATAAGCTCTCTTTAAGCTGTTCTCAGGGCTCTCTATTCTTTTCATGTGAGCTCTTAGCCCCAGCATGCTGGACCCCCAATAAACCGTTTGCTGTAGCTGAGTGAAAATGGTATACTCTTCTGGAATTAAAAGATGCTTTCTTTTGCTTGGCTCTGCATAAAGATAGTCAGTTTCTGTTTGCTTTCGACTGGGTAGACCCAGAAACTGGAACGTCTGGTCAACTAACTTGGACTAAACACCCACAGGGGTTCAAAAATTCCCCCACTCTCTTTGATTCAGCCCTCCACAGAAATCTCAACAACTTCAGAACTACGCACCCCAAAGTCACTCTGCTTCAATATGTGGATGTCCTGCTACTGGCTGCCAACACCAAGTAAAACTGTGAGTCTGGGACCCAAGCACAATTATCTGAAATTGCTGAACTCGGGTATAGAGCTTCGGCCAAAAAGGCCCAAATTTGCCAGCAAGAAGTAATCTTCCTGGGGTATTCCATTAGGGGCGGTAAATGATGGCTCACTGAGCCCAGAAAACAAACTGTTGTGCAGATACCACTGCCATCTAACAGGGGACAACACAGAGAGTTTCTTGGGACTGCTGGCTTTTGCACATTATGGATACGTGGGTTTGTGTTCTTTGCGGCTCCTTTATACCCTCTGTTAAATGAGGATGCCCAATTCCAATGGACCCTTTAGCACCAGCAAGCTTTTTATAACATTTAAAACACTGACACTGAACTCCTCAACTTCACTGAGCCCAGCCTGCAATTTCAGAAAGCCCTACACTACATTAAAAATGTACATCAACTTACTCACCTTGGTTCAAAGAAACTGCAGGCATTCCTGAAGGATCAGGAACAGAGATTTCGACTAACTCACTCACAGTGAAAGGAAATAACTCACAAAAGCCTGTCGGTTCTGTCAATTGGTTAATGCTTACACTTCCAAGCTTCCTGCAGGAAAGCACCTACGAGGAACCAGACCAGGACAATTCTGGAAAGTGGACTTCACTGAAATTAAGCCAGCAAGGTATGGACTTAAATATCTCTTAGTCTTTGTAAATACAATTTCATGATGGATTGAGTCCTTTCTCACAAAAAAAAAGAAAAAAAAAAAAAAACAACCGCTGAAATGGTGGTCAAGTACATCCTGAAAGATATTTTTCTAAGACACGGCCTGCCTAAGGTAATAGGGTCTGTTAATTGAACGGTGTTCATGGCCCAGGTGAGTCAGAGCTTAGCCAGGACCCTGGGGATTAATTGGAAGTTACATTGTGCATATAGACCCCAGAGCTCAGGACAGGAAAAAAAATAAATAGAACCATTAAAGAGACCTAAAGGAAATTAAGCTTAGAGACCGGCATAAAAGATTAGAGTATGTTCCTGCCTTATGCACTGTTTCATGCAAGAAATACTTGCTTGACAGACTAAAAGCTCTTGAAAGAACTCAGCAATACCTGTGGAAACAGCTGGCCACTGCCTACCACCCCTGGGGACGAGGGGACTCCACATGGATATCAAGTAAGAGACTTCGTCTACATAAGACGACATCAGGTGTCATCCCTGGAACCCGGCTGAAAAGGACCATACCAGGTGCTACTTATAACACCTACAGTGGTATATGTAGACGGAATCACTTGCTGGATCCATGCCTCTCATCTCAACCCTGCGCCCTCTCCAGACTCTGGCTGGATACTGGAAAAGAGTGGTAACCCTTTCAAATGGTGTATTCACCAGGTGGATAAGGCTATAGATTCTCCCCTTGGCCACAAGTAGTCCTAATGCTCATCAGCCCGTACAGCAGCGATGGCTAATCACAAATCCTACTAGACAAGAAGTATGATCTATCTCACATACAGCCCCCTTAGGGACCTGGTGGCCATCTCTCCACCCAGATATTTGTCAGCTGGTTATAGGTCGTTCCTATTGGGATATCCCTGAAGAAGAGGATCCCACTAAAATTCCGTTAAATGCCTTCTGTACCATAGATAATGGAAACAAACATTATGGATGTAGGGACACACGAGCCAGATGCAGGTTGGCTAGCCTAGATTACTATGTTTTCCCGGCGGACTATCAAAACCACAAACAGCCATGGCTGTGTGGGGCAAAAGCCGACTTCTTCTGTAAGTCATGGGGATGTGAGCATACAGGGGCTGCCTGGTGGAATCCAAACTCCTCATCAAATTCAGTACACAGCATTGACCATATTACCAATTAGACAATCAAAACTGATGGCCCCCAGATGGGTCTCTAGATCCTCAAATTCTGTGTGACCTTTTTAACTTCTGCAAGTGCTCAAAAGGGTGAAAGGAGATTCCCCTATGGGCAGGCCAATTCCCTCCTCCTCTCACATCCTGAACTATGCTTCTCCAATAGATCCTCACCCTCTGCCTTCTGCTCCAGAATCTCTGCTGTCACTCCCACCTCAGCAACCTGATTTCTCCCCTCCAATTTCTAGATCAAAACCCAAACCTCGGTTCTCAGACAATTGCCCCCTTGCTGAGGTAGCAGGTAGTGAGGCACCCCTCCACCAACTCACTCCTCTCTTCTTCTGTCAGTGCCCGCACCGGGTCCCACCAGGTCCTCTTACCAGCTATACCAAAGCTCAAACCAGCTGAGGAGAGCCCTCAGAACCCTATCCAAGATGTAGTAAAAATGGCTTTTAAAGTTGCTTTGTCATCACTGAAAACAGGTTACTAAGAATTTAAAGTCCCTCAGAGACTTTTTGGCATACTCACTCCCGTCTTCCCCTCTGCTCTACCTGTTCTACTGCTCACGATTTTGTTGCTAGGAAAATCCCAAACCCCTTTCTCATTATTCTTTTACATCTCTCCTTTCTCATACACAGATCCATGTAGCTGCTCTCCCCCCCGCCTTCCCCATATTTCCCCTCTGTAAAAGGCCCACAAAAAAGTCTTAACTGACCTTCTCCAAAATTCTTCACCAAGGCTGACTTTAGGACTTTCAGCAAAAGAGTCCCTATAAAAGAGTTCAATGTAGACAAACTTCCTCTTTTCGTGTTGCCTGTTCTACTTGGCAACTGGCTGGAAAAATCAGCACTCCTAAGCTAGACAGCCCCTTACTAATTTTTCACAAAATATGTGAACAAGGCCTCTGGCCTTGAGCTGGGGCTTCACAGGGATGGCTACATTTGTAAGATAAAGAAGTTACCAACTGGACCCCATGGTAACAGCTGGCAGGGAGAAAACAAAAAAGAGAAGAAAAAAGCTCTCCCTCTCCTAGGTGTCCTTAAAAAGTTAACTTGCCCAGAACAGAGGAAAAAAAAAAAGAAACAAAAACTGCTTTTTGTGGACTTCTGCAGACTGTGAACTTCTGAGCCCCTTCCATTAAATATTGGGGACAAAATTCTAAAACTACCTAAACTTGGGGTTCAAGGGATTAATTGATTACAACAGAAGCAATGCCCTCTATATCCGGTTGCAACCAAATAGGACTGTTTCTCTGTTTTCGGTGCTATCTTAGGTGCCTTGCCCTGTCCATACCAACAAGAGTATTATTCTATATACTTAAACATTGTTTATGTTTTCATAAAATTGTCAACTGGTGCAATTAATTATGTAATGGTGCAGATGTTTCCCAGAGTGCTCTATCATGATGCAGGTTCATTAAGATCAAATAGCGGGGGGCATACAACCCGGTTCTGCCGGGAATCTGTATTCCTCACTTTAGCCATCCTATTAGGAATAGAAGTTGCTGCAGGGCGGGGCACAGGAACCACTGCTGTAGTCCATGGAACACAACAAATGACCCAATTAGAAGCAGCAGTAGAACAAAGCTTTAAGATATTAAACATCCATCACAGCCTTACAGGAATCTTTAAAATCTCTCTCTGAAGTTGTTTTACAGAAAAGGCGAGGGTTGGACCTCCTCTTCATGAGAAAAGGGGGCCATTGTGCTGTATTGAGGGAAGAATGTTGTTTTTATTCCGATCATACTGGTTGTAAAATTATCTTTGAGTAAATTGAGAAGACACCTTAAAGCGCATCAACGAGAGAGAGAGGCCCCAAAAGGGTGGTTACAGTCTTCGTTCACACAGTCCCCCTGGTAAACTACGCTTTTATCAGCTTTGGCCGGTCCATTAATAATCATCATATTATTGCTAACTCTAGACCCTGTTTGCTCCACCGTGTAGTTTCATTTCTTCAAGCTCAAATTGGACAAGTTAAATTTTGGTAATCAGACAACAATATACCCCACTAGCAGACATAAAATGTGACACCCCTCAATGCTCACTTTTATGATTAAACGTAACCAGAAGAAGAAGTGGGGAATGAAAGATTAATAAAATAGGTATTTGTCACTTCCTGTTTTTCTGTATTCTTAACAAAACACTATTGAAATCTTGAGAATTGTTTGGTAATCTTGTTCCCAGAATGTGCTGTCCCCAAATGCCAAACTGCAGAATGTAATCCCTCACTCAGTTGCACACAAACCGTCCATTCGCCCTGAACCACCAATAAACTCCCTTCCCTTCCCTCTCCAAGTTAAGTATGTAAGCTCTGCTTAAGATGTTCTAAGGGCTCTAGGCTCTATTCAAATTAGGTCTGAGCCCCAGCATTCTGGACCCCGAATAAACCCTTTGCTGTTGCATGAGACAGTCTCTTGGTTGTCTCTTCCTCCAATGCTAGAATGACTTTTACATTGGTACAATCATAAGTATGACCTTTGCTTTTTGTGTCCAAAATATTACTTTGATAAAATGAATATATAGATCAGGAGACATGAGTATTTCTTCCACCATTTCTTGCAGCAATATTTTGAAGACATAAAATTAGTATTGGGTGTACAAATAGGTGTACTCTGTGTCTATGAATATAGAGATAATTCATGAGTAGACCATACTGTGAATAAATAATATAACTAGTTCCAACTTTAAATAATGGATCGAATTGATATCTGAAAAAATACAGGAAATCTTATATTGATATACATACATTCATTCCAACGAGTTATACATCTAATAGTAATATAAGGGTTATGGTTTATCATGAAGAGTGTGTGAGTTTTGCTTCAAAAGTGATTAGGGAAATCAAAAATAATGTGTTTGGGAAGAAGTCTCATGAAAAGACCAGTCAAGAAACATGGAGGAATACATGTGTTCTGAAGCAGGAAGTGATTGAAACCGAAACAAATGCGTACAAATTTACTAACTTCTGGATGAAATATATATACTATGATGTGCATAAATTGAAGAAATAGTAATGAACCAGTGTTGAATAAAAACTAACATCAAAATATACATCATGTCCCATAGGAATCTACTTGCATTAATGTTAAACTGGATCAGTTACTGGAGAAATATTAGGATTTGTATGCAACAGTCACTGAAGTTAGTTTTCAGAACTAGGAAAAAAAATATGTATTTCAGGTGAATGAATACTTCTGAGAATAATCTTGTGAAAAGTTTACTATAAATCCACATACATGAACATGAATAAATGTAGGGAGTGAATAATAAGATGCATATATTTCATATTTTAAAAAATCTGGAGAGTGTGTATATATATATATATATATATATATATATATATATATATATATATATATATATATATATACAAAACACAAAAAAAGACATTAAAAAGTAGCAATATATATTCCAATCAAAATTCATCGTGAAATATATATCATCTACAGATCCAAAAATATTAATTTTACTGAACATGGATTTATGTAAAATGTTGTTCAACTAGGAAGCTCACTCACAGTTCGAATTTTCAGTTCCAAAAGCGTTTAGGAGGAGTGATCTCTTCTCACACTTTGTATCTGCCAAGTTAGCCACCTCACAGGAATGTACGTGTGATAGCAGGTAAGATTCTATATGTGCATATGAAAATACATGTGCTGAATAGCCTACAGAGAAAGGGAAACAGAAATTCACATATTTGTTAACTTTCCAAACACATGGAGAACTATTTCAACAAAAAATTGACAAGATTTATAACTCCTAACCTATATCATGCCAAAGGCAAGACCAAATATACACCGTGCCTCCTGTGAACTGCTTGTATTTCTATTCTATTTGGGTTATTTTTCTCCATCATATTAGGATTTGTAGTCAGAGTCTAGTACGGTATGGGTTAGTATCAGGGGTTCAGTATTTCGAATGGAAAATTTGAAAATGAATCCAATGTGTATGTAAATATGTGCTACACAAAAATCTTCCCACTCTCATCCAGAACAATGCCTTGAGAATACCTTTGCCCTAAGTAAGACACAATTAGAAGAGAAGAGTTAGAAAATCTGTGAATACATATCTGGAATGGAATATGCTCAGGAGTTCAAAACCTTGGAAGTGGTAGAGGAGTTTCCAAAAGTAAAGGACAGGGTAAACACTCCACAAACATGGAGGTCTACTGGCCTAGAGAATTCTTGAGAATCTGCCTGTGAGGTTGGGCACTTGAAACATATGTTGTTGTCAGGAGCTTTAGCTTCCTTTCTAGTGAGACCATCAAAGCTCTGACTGAATCTATGAGACCTGGAGGACATGGTTTCTTCTTTTTCAATGAACATGAGTCAGCAGTGCTGAATTCTCTCTTTTTAGGTAAACTGTGGCCACTGGGGGCTAAATGTCTACCATGTGGACTGTGAAACCATATGGTCATCCTCCATTTTCATGGTGTTTCTTGCTGTTGCACTGGGAGTTTTGTATTTGCTTCATGATATGCAAGGTTTTCAACTGGGACACAGTGCGGGAGGGAGTTCTGTAACGTGTGGTGCGTCAGGGTCTGCAGGAGAATAAAAGAACAAGACTTCTATCCCACATAGCTTGCCTCCTTGACTATAGCAACCTGATTCTGAACAATGTCCTGAAACTTCTCCATATATCAAGATGCCTTTACATATAAGGGTCTGCTGGCTTCACCATGTCAGTCACAAGCCATTTGGAAGCCAATGGAAGATCCACATGGCCACCCCACAGATGTTTTATCACACACCTGCCCACCATTGCTCTAGGCACACTACTCAGCAGGATGCAACTTTCTGGCATCTCTGTTAAAAACCATTTTTATGAAAACCAGTCAATCAAGGCACTGTCTGGTATATTCATTGTTGGGAAAAGTATACACAGCAGCCATAACCCAGAGAAAATTCCCAACATGGCGCCTAAGGACTTTTTCTTCCTACCTTCTTCTTTCCTGCAGTGGCGTGAAAAGTTCCCGCCCGTGTGAACTCTCCCGCCTCCTCCAATTTCAAATCTCGCTGGCGGAGAACCTTAGCCCCAATGAGAACAAATTCCTGGGCTCCGGAGGTGATATCTGAAAGAACTTGCCAATAAATGGGTTGCCTGCCATTTATCTAAGCCCTTCCATCTCCCCCTTAGTTATATATAAGCACACAGCTTTTTGCAATAAAATTGGAATTTTCTGGTGAAGTGTCTTTGCATGGGGAGTTCTTTCATTCTGGTGCCCCGTGAGAGGATACGGGTGAGCTCTTTCCAACAAGAGCCCCGTCTCCCACTCCGCCGAGACACTCTGCCCTAGTCCGCTCTTTTCAGACGCCAGCTTTCTGCACTCACCACTGATCTGATGTAAGTAATCCTCCCCTGACCCCGGCTCGCCAACTCCCTTCAGGCTGCCACTGGTTCTGTGACAGTGATCGTCAGGCACACTCCAGATGCCTGGTAGGGGAGAGGGAATTCCTCCCACTAAGACCTTTACTAGTTGCAGTGGACCCTCTGGTGTTTCGTTTCTTTTGGGGGCATGAGGCTTCTGAGTTTACACAAGAGGCTTTATGGATTTTCCTGCTCCACTGCCGCTGCTGCTGCCGGCTAGAGTTGCTGTATCCTGTGGGGTTGCTGTGTCTGGCTGAAGCTGCCTCTCTGCTCTGCGAAAACTGAACTCCCGGCCTGGAATTGCATTCTGTCAGAGCCAGAGTTTTGTTTTCATTACTGACTTCTTCTGCTGCAGTTGAAAACTTTCCTGACGTCAGGTTGCCCTTGACTCCAATTCCTTTTGGTTTCACAGATCGCACTTCACTGGCGATGACCAGGTAGTGCCCTCTGTATTTCCTCGTGATGGCTTGTCATTTTGGGGACGCCCACCTGACCCCCGTTTGCCCTGAGCTTCCTGGAAGCCGTTCCAGCCCGGGTTTTCTCTTTGTCTTTCTTGCTTACTCCTATTCTCTCTCTCTCTCTCTCTCTCTCTCTCTCTCTCTCTCTCCCATCTCTCCCTGTGACTATGGGCACCTCTTAGTCTGCACCTGAAGACTCACCTCTCAAGTGTTTAATAAAAAATCTGGCCACACTCTCCCTCACACCAGACATCAAGCCCAAACTTTTAATCAAAATCTGTACCCATGATTGGCCTACACATCCACTGGATAATGGCAATCATTGGCCACCAGAAGGCTCCTTAGATCCAAACCTCTTCCGGGACCTTTTTAACTACTGCCAGCATCTGAAAAAGTGGAGGGAGATTCTCTGCATTTAAGATTTTAGCCTTCACACACAGCACCCTGCTCTCTGCTCCTTTTGCCCTCCCTCTCAGGTCCTCTTTGCTTGAAAACCCCTCTCTTCCCCTACTTCTATTCCTGACTTCACAGATTCTTCCTCATTCGACCAAGCAGATGAACCCCCACCTTATCCCCCAGCCCCATCTGCCCCTTCTCTCCCGCTATACCTTCCTCTTCCTCTGCCTAATTCCATGGATCCTCCGCCTTCCGTTTCATCCCTCTTTCCTCCGCCCTCTTCTGCCTGCTCCACCTCCTCCTCCTCCACAGAGACACTCCCTTCCTCTCCCTCTCCTTCCTGTTCACCGCCTTCCTCTTTCAGTCCTCCTGTTACCAGGTCTAAGGGACTCCTTCCCACCCCCAAGACAATTGCACCCCTTCGTGAGGTAGCTGGTCCCGAGGGTGTCATTAGAGTCCACGTTCCGTTTTCCATGTCGGACATTACTCAGCTAGAGAGGAAGTTAGGCTCTTTCACCACTGACCCCACCACTTACATTCGGGAGTTTCAATGGGTCCTGCAAGTATGTAGCCTCACTCATCATGACATCTACATGCTCTTGGCCAATACACTTCTCCCCAAGGAAAGGCAATGAGTCTGGGAGCTAGCCCAAGCCCATGCTGATGAAAATCATAGGACCAATCCTACCCACCCCACAGGCCCTCATGCTGTCCCAGAGCAGGATCGCCTATGGGATTACAAGACCCGTGAAGGCTTACAGTTTCGTGACCTTTTTACATCCTGTCTCTTGGCGGGGCTGAAAAAGGCCACCCGCAAGGCTGTTAACTTTCAAAAGATGCAGGAGGTCATTCAAAGGAAGGAGGAAACACCTTCAGATTTCCAGGATAGACTAACCAAGGCCCTTCAACAGTACACAAAACTCGACCCAGAAACCCCAGATGGCCGTCATGTCTTAATGACATACTCTCACTATTAAAAGTCACCATTCACATATCACCCCACATTATTCTACCTCTCATTTCCTCATGATGTTCCTAGGGGCAAATACACCTCCTTCATGCAGTCTCCCACGACTATCTAAACCAGTTAACCCTGAGGTTTGGGACACAACTACACCCTCTATGGCTAAATGAAGTCCTATTCATATTGTCTTACACGACCCTTCAAGATATATTAGTCAACCACAATATCTACTCACAACCACAGCCTTTCTCGGATTAGAACCCATCATCCAGGATTTATTATGAAAGGGGTATCTTAGGCCTACACAATCTCCTTTCAACACCCCCCATTCTGGCAGTTAAGAAACCTAACGGGTCCTACAGGCTGGTTCAAGACCTTCACCTTGTCAACTCCTCTGTGGTCCCCATCCACCCGCTAGTGCCCAACCCTTACCCCTGCCTCTCTCAGATCCATGCCACTACTACCCACTTCTTGATCCTAGATTTCAAAGATGCATTCTTTTCTATTCCCTTGTCATCAGAATCTCAGGATATCTTTGCTTTTACGTGGACTGACCCTCACACCCGCCATTCTCGTCAGCTTACCTGGACTGTCCTCCCACAGGGATTCAGGGATAGGCCCCATCTCTTTGGCCAAGTTCTTGCCCAGGACCTCACATCCTTTCACCCGACCTGTCCTGACTCTACTCTCCTTCAATATGTCGATGACCTTCTTCTATGTAGTCCCTCTTGGGAACACTCTCAATCCCACACTGCCCAGCTTCTTAATTTCCTAGCACACAAGGGATATAGGGTGTCTCCCCACAAGGCCCATGTTTTCCAGTTTTTTCTCATCTATCTTGTTTTTTGCCTTACACCTAGGAAAAAGGAAATAACACTGGATAGGAGGCAACTCCTTTCTGATCTTCCAGTGCCCCATACGAAAGCCGAAATACTATCATTCCTAGGACTAGCATTTATTTTAGGGCCTGGATCCCAAATTATTCTCTTCTAGCCAAAAACCTGTATGACCTAGCAAAGGGACCCCCTAGTGAATCTCTTGCCTCCTCCCCTAACTACCACTTCTGCAGGCTTCAGCAACTCCTCTTAAAGGCACCTGCCTTGCACCTTCCTGATATTTCAAGACCATTTCATCTATATGTCCATGAAAAAGGGGAGCAAGCATTTGGCGTCTTAGGTCAAAACTATGGGCCTACATATGCACCTCTGGCATATATGTCCAATAAAGTAGACCATACAATCTGTGGGTAGGCCCCTTGCTTAAAAGCTCTGGCTGCTGAACAAATTTTACACAAAGAAGCCTCTAAGCTGACTTTTGGGGCCCCTTGAACTATTCACTCCCCACATCACTTGAAGGATCTTTTAGCTTATAAGGGCCTTCAAACCCTTCCTCCATCCAGAGTTCTGTCGCTCCTCACTTCATTTCTGGAAAACCCTAATATTACTTTCCTCCCCTGCTCTGCACTGAACCCTGCCTCACTGCTCCCAATGACTCCCACGTCTAACACAACAATTCATAATTGCTTGGAAACGTTAGATGATTTCCTTCCCTGTCATTCTTCAATTTCTGAGGGACCACTCACCAAGCCTGACCTTATCTGGTTCACTGACGGCAGTTTCTTTAGGCAGAATGGCACTCATTACTCTGGATACACTGTAGTTTCAGCCACTGAGATTATAGAGGCCAAAGCTCTACCTTCAGGAACTACCAACCAGCAGACTGAACTCATAGCAGCCACTCGTGCCTGCCTTCTAGCACAAGGCAAATCCCTCACCCTTTATACTGACTCAAAATATGTCTTCCATATCTTATTTTCCCATGCTGCAATATGAAAGGAGCGAGGACTACTTACCACCAAAGGTAATGTGATCACTAATTCGGCTCTTATAAGCAATCTGATAGAGGCCTCCCACTTTCCTACCCAGTTGGGAGTTGTCCATTGTAGGTCCCATCAGAAGGACGGCTCTCTTATCACTGAGAGCAATGCCAAAGCTGACCAGGCGGCACGAATGGCTGCCACCACTTCCAGTTATTGCCCCCATTGGGGGACATATAATGGCCACTTTAGACATCTCATCTGAAGCCACTACTTCTTCCAGTAAGAACAAGGATCTTTTCAAGTTCCTTTATACTCTATTCCATTCCGATTCTCAGTCTTTGACCTTCTTTTTACAGAGCTTCTTCTCCCTCACCCCCTCTGACAAAGCCATGCTACAGAATATAGCCTCTAATTGTCAGATCTGTCAGCGGACCAACCCTCATACTTTTTTAAGACCCAAACCTTTCCCTTCCCACCAAGCCCGGGGACACATTCCCACTGCTGATTGGCAGGTACACTTCACCAACATGCCCAAAGTATGGCACACTAAATACCTCCTTGTCTTTGTGGACACTTTCTCTGGTTGGGTTCAGGCATTTCCCATTTCCAATAAAAGGCTTCCACTGTAGCTTCAATCTTTCTGACAGTCATCATCCCCAGGTTTGGAATGCCCACTTTCCTACAATCTGACAATGGCCCTGAGTTTATTTCTAGGATCACACAAAAGGTCTCTCAAGCCCTCTCCTTCAAGTGACATTTTCACTGTCCATATCACCTTCAGGCTTCAGGGAAAGTGGAAAGGGTAAATCGTACTCTAAAGGAAGTCCTTACCAAATTGACAATGGAATTAAACTTAGACTGGGTCAAACTCCTTCCCTTGGATTTGTTTCCAATCAGAGCTCTACCTAAGAAACCATCTTTACTGTCTCCCTTTGAGATAAGGTATTCAAGACCTCTTATCCCCCCTGGGTTGGTCATTTCACAAGGACCTCTCACCCGAGATTTGTCTTTGCCTCTCTTGTTTTATCTTCGCTCGGAACTCTGGAAATATCAGGACTGGCTTCTTCTGGACCCAGTCCCCGCTCCAAACACTCCTCCCTTAACAGCTGGGAGTCTAGTCTATTATAATACCCCAGAGTAGAACGGGCCTCTTGCCCCAAAATGGGAAGGCCCCTATCCCTTCATTCTCTGTACCCCCAACTCCACCTAACTCTCCTTATCAGACAACTGTCTCACCCCTTGGATTCACATATCTAGGTTGAAGCCATATCACCAAGAGGCCCACCTGATGACGACAGGACCACCCCAGAGGAACTCCAAGAATCACCTCCTGAACCTCCCCTTTACTCCTGCTCTCCACTCCCATCTCACCCATTTAAGTTGCGCCTACACGGTGTTCCCCGCAGAACAATTCCTCTTAAAGAAGGCACAATGAGCTCTCCCAACACCCTAGTCTTCTCTAACTGCTTGTTTTTTGTGCTCTGCTTATTTTCTGTGCTCTGTCAGGACTGGTATCTACCCTCCTCTACTACAATGTATTTTTTCACTCTTTGGGAATGATACTCAGAACATGGCATGCAGAATGTCCACGCAGTGGATGCAACTGCTTGCTTCATCCACAACTGCCCATCTATTTCCCTAAAATTGTCACCTTCAAAGACCTTCGTCCCTGGTAGCTGGAACTGGCCTTTCATTTGCTTCCTTTTTCATCAAACCAAAGACAATTGTCATTGGTGGCCTGAGATATATAATGGGTACCCCTATAAGTCATGCAGGTTCCATCATGAACGTGGTAGCTATTCTTACCACTCACTTGGTTACCATGAAGGGTGGACTTCTAGTTACCTAAAGTGGCATAAAGGCTCTTCATCCAATAACAATGGATGGTATACTTTAGATAAACCTGACCCCAAGGCCAAACGTTGGGACTATGTTGAGTTTGCTGTCTATGCTCAGACAACCTCAGCCAGACCCACAATGTGGATGACTGTTGGCCGCACCCTGATTACGCCACCTAAGGCAACCATCCAGGTAGTCGAACACATTAAGGAGTCAGAATCAAAACTTCGAGATCTTATCCATAGCTCATTTAAAGAGGATTCAGAGCCTTCAACCCCCTCAGGTCCCCCTCCCACATGGCTCAATTTGCTACACCAAACTCTTTGATTATTAAACTCCACCCCTCTTTCTGTGCCTACTTCTCAGTTCTTTCTCTGTGCTTCACTTAGTCGTCCACTTCTAGCAGCGGTCCCATTAGCGGCAGGAAATATTTCAGCAAAAACCTACAATTTCTCTAAGAAAGGAAAACCCCTACATGTGACACGTATCCCACTATGGGAAAGTTGTTCCACCAATACTTTATTTCCTTTCATCTGTTTCCACCTTACAATAATGAATTCTTTACCCATTTGTTCCTTGAGCTTTAGCACCCCATCGAGCCCTGATTTATGAAACCTGGACATTTTCTCCGGTGTAACGGGTCTATTAGTACCTCAACGATCAATGTCTCTGGCATCTGTTTCTTGGTTACGGTAGTTCCTCAGCTGTCTTTGTATACTCCAATCGAATTCCGACAGGTGGCCCTACCTTCCTGCACCCTTAGGGCAGTCTTTCTGCCGGTTCTGGTAGGCCTCACATTAACAACCTCAGCGGCGAGTCTCGAACTCTCTGGTGAAGCTATAGGTCATGCTCTATGGGCATCCAATGACCTGCAACAAAAACTGCAGGAAGCACTTGATAACACTGCTCAGTTTCTGGGCTCCTTGCAGTGACGGTTACTTCATTGGCACAACTGGCTTTACAGAACTGAAGGGCAATTGATCTTCTCATTGCAGAAAAAGGGGGAACATGCCTGTTCCTCAGAGAGGAATGTTGTCATTATGTTAATGAATCTGGCCTAAGAGAAAAAAATGTTATTAAATTGCAGGAATTATCAACCCAATTGCTTCCAATCCTTTCTTGCCATGTACTTACTACCAATCTTGGGGCCCCTTATTGGGATGCTCCTTTTTTGTGCTCTCTTGCCCTGCATAATGAAGTGCCTTCAAACCCAACTGAAAAAAAATTTCTAATCAAACATTCAACCAGCTTTTGCTTAGGCACTAGCAGCCTCTGATGACTGATGAACCCCCAACATCTCCAAGAGAACAGTTCACTCAGTGCTGAAGCTCACTACCAGGCACGATGGAATGCAACGGACATCAGATGGCGAGAGACAACGAGCTCGGAGAACCTTTTAATCTGCCATCCTGGATTAATGAGTCTTTATGTCCTTCTAAGTTTCCTCATGGCCCTTGGCCTCTTCTCTGTCAGTCCCCCAACATGGTACTTCTGCCAAAAATTGACCTTTGCTTTAATTTTTATCTTAATTCTGTTTTTATTCGCTCTGATCTTCTTCAGGTGCTGGTGATGCCATGTCCAGGCAACGCTTCCAGTATTTCCCAGAGTCTCTGAAACAGGACCAGTGACTGATACCAACAAACTCCTCCATCCAGGACTGGTTCAATGCCATCGACAACTTGAGGCTTCAGGGAACTTTCATAGACTTCACCCCTATGGAAGTAGCTGTCTGTAGCCACTGGGTTTTCTTTCTGGCTGCCATGATATCCCCAGACCTGCCCCCCGAGAATTCCTCCACTTCCCATTCTGGGCCCCACAGCGCCCCCAAACAGCAAGAAGCAGCCGGATCTGACCAACGACGCCACACTTCCTAAGAAAACAAAAAGGGAGGAATGTTGGGAAAAGTATAAACGGCAGCCATTCCCCAGAGTAAAAACCCCAACATGGTGCCTAAGGACTTTTTCTTCCTACCTTCCTCTTTTCTGCAGTGATGCAAAAAGTTCCCGCCCGTGTGAACTCTCCCGTCGGCGCCAATTTCAAATCTCTCTGGCGGGGAACCTTAGCCCCAATGAGAACTAATTCCTTGGCTCCGGAGCTGATATCTGAAAGAACTTGCCAATAAATTGGTGCCCTGCCATTTATCTAAGCCCTACCATCACCCCTTTAGTTCTATGTAAGCACACAGCTTTTTGCAATAAAATTGGAATTCTCCTAGCGAAGTGTCTTTGTGTGGGGAATTCTTTCACTCATGATCAGCAACAGGATATCCAAAGGTTCTCCAGTGCCACCTGGTCTGGGAATTTCAGAAATTTGATGGTATTTATTTAGCCATTTTTGAAAGATGAAGTTGGAGTTACTGTGGGTTTCAATTCATGCAGGAAACATTATATGGTGAGGAAGCTCATTTCAATGAAATCTCTGGAGAACACTCACAGGCAAGCTTCCCAAAGAGTGGCCAAAAGTTCACATGAAGCCAGGATCACTGTGGTCTACAATGTGAGGTCCATGTGTGTTTAGACTCTCAACTTTGGCTGCCAAGTCTTTAAGAATAAAATCATGTGATATCCTGGCTGAGATTCCCAGTGCCCTGTGGAAAGCCTCCCTGGACCTCTATCTCAGTTTCCAAGGGCGATTCTGATGCGTGGCCTTCTAAAATCCCAACACATTTCATGGCAGTACTTCTCTGAGGTCAGTTCCAGAACTCAGTCTCTAAGAGGAATCACACGAGAGTTAAAGCCCAGGTAGGCCCAGTGATCTCTTCCAACCGCCATAAAAATGACCACAATGAAAACCAAAACACACCCACAGGGCCCTCATCTTCTTACATATAGACACTCATCATAAATTCTGGCTGGAGTTTTCCATGAGGGGTGCAGCCCAAGACGGTGTGAAAAAAAAGCTCCCTTGCCGCTCATTTGCCTAAAGTCCGGGTGGCCTGGAAACCCTTCTTGTGAACCAGGAGTGATCAAATAGGCCTGCTGTTAATACTGCTCTGCATCTCCAATTTGAGGCCTACTGAATGTCAGGTATAGATTCTTTATATGATTGGGAGTCATGAGACAAACCAAAAACCTCTGGGCTAGCCTCCGCAGGGCTTTGAAGAACTCATTTTACCCAAAGGATGCCTATTCTCACTTGATGGGCCTCAGGAACCTTAGAAATGAAGTCAAGAGACTTCATTCACAATAACTGCTCTTTTGGCAATTTTGGTTTTGGATGCACACATGGGATCTGTCTTTGGATTAATCAGGTGCTGAGAATCTAAGCCATAGCCTCACACAGGGCCAAGAGGCTGATTCAGACACATCCTTTTCCAAAGCAATTAAGCAAAGAGCCACAGGTGATGCCCATTCATTTCCATTTGAAAACTGTTTTCTTCAGGGTTCACAAAGGGGTGGCCTGAGGCAAAGACCTTCCTGACATTCAGGGCAACAGAACAATAGGTAAGAAAAAGTCCAAAGCAGGGTTTCTCCACTGAGACTTTCCTGGTCACACTGATATCTGAGTTTTCTGAGATGCTCGCCATTCCCTCCAGCTATCCAGTACATGGACATGTCACAGAGCTTGGAGGTGGTACATATTTTGGACAGAAACCATGAGTCTATTCTGGAGAGTGGCGAGAATTCAGGAAGAAAACAGGAACTTAGGAAGTTAGCAGGTGTTGCCCATTTTTAAGGCAAGCGGCAGTCCATTCATAAATTGGGCAGGATGAATGCTGGGAAGCTTTCTACTATACAGGACACATCAATTGTTGCATTCTCTTTTCTAATGTCTACAACCACGGACACAGTAGCATACACAGACATAGAAACACTCGCCTTGTCAAACGTCTTACTAGAAGCAGTCCACTACAAATCAAAGAAAAAAAGCCTTTCCTACCTATTCTCAGATCATGAGACAAAACCACAAAATCACACCCACACCCACGAAGGCACATCCTTCCCCCATTAAACTCTGTGACTATCCAGAGTTTCCTGTGACTGGTGGGCCACAGTATGTTCCCCCGAAATGGCCTGTCTTGTCTCAGATCTGCTCTTCTTTCCCAACTCTGTGAAGTTTTCAGGAGCCAGTGGCCAACCACTACCTGCTTTCTCAGGAAAGGCCCCTATTCAGAGCTCTCCTGGTATTTGGCCATCCTCATATCTTAAGGTACCAAGAAAGACTAACACTCTCCTTTGTAAATCCAAACAAGTTAAACCCCTGGGCCTGAGACTTGAGTGGCTCCGGGTGCCTGGCATCCTGGATCCCAAGTTAAGAGAGTTCCATCACCAAGGAAGTGAGGTAGGTCAATGCTTCAGGAACTGAATGAGGTCACTTCCTTGGCAACCACTTTGTCCTAACAGTTGCTTTCAAGTGTCCCATTATATGGAGGCTGCCCCTACTTCCTATGACATTTTCACAAGTTAGAATGGTATATAAACCATGGGCACCCGGGAACAGCTCTCCACCTAGGACTGGTTTGGACCATCTTCTCTACATTAAGAAGAGAGAGGTGGATGCATACACATCCATTCATGCTGACCAGGTTGTTTGCCATAGAAGATGACTTTTCTCTCTCAAGTTTTCATAGCTGCCCACATCTTCTCAAGGCATCCTTTCTGCATGGACCTTTGACGTTCTCAACAGGTGGAAGATTGCCTACATTCATGTATTGTAAGACCAACTCTGTTGCTGCTCTTCTGTAAAGTTAGATTGACGGAACAGTGTATGGTTAGGGTTAATAACATGTTCAATTTGGGTTAGGAATTTTTCTGCACGATGAATAATGGTATTGGGAAACTATAATATTTACAAGAATATATAGGTGAAATATAAGTATAAAAACAGAAATCCAGGGAAGATATGAAGCCCAGAAGGGCATTGCACCCTTAATTGGTATGCTTAGCTTTGAATTATGTTCTGCACAAATGTCTCAGATAAATCGATGAACAATGGCATAGGACCTTGTACCTTTGATGATTGAATGTCAAAGAGAACATCCACTCAAAATGGGATAGTAGGTAGAATTAGGAAGATGGTCGGTAGGTTTAGAAAGAAGAGTGAGTATAGGATTTAGACCAAAACTTCTTAAGCAATAGGGTTTCAGTTAGAGAGTGAATGTAAATTTCAGCACACATGAAGTGTAAGTCACAATGATGAACCGGGGAAATATGTAGGATAGCAGATATAAATAGAGACATTACTAAATCAGGTAAAGTATAAAATGAGTGATAGGATTAGACATTTTCAACAGGCATGAGGTTGAATATATAATCTTAGGAAGAAACAAATATGTAGTCACCAATAGGATTGATATTTGAGAGCATTAGGCAACCTGGACATGGAAGTTTATGTAATCCATGCTCACTTTCCATTTAGGCTTTGGTACAATCTTAAGGGTGACTTTTTTTTTGTCTAGAATATTACTGTGATAAAATGTATATGTAGATCTGGTGACATGAGTATTTCTTCTACCATTTCTTTTAGGAATATTTTGAAGATGTATAAATTAGTATCTAAGGTAAAATAGGTGTACCCCTTGTCTATGAATAGAGAGATAATGCATTAATAGACCATACAGTTAATAAATAATATAACTGCTTCCACTTTAAATAATGGATTGAATTGATAACTGAAAATATATAAGAAATCATATTTTGATATAGAATCATTCATAACAACTAGTTATACGTCTAATTGTAATATTAGGGTTTTGGCTTTTCATGAAGAATGTGTGAGTTTTGCTTCAAAATGATTATGAAAATCAAAAATAATGTGTTTGGAAAGAAGTCTCATGAAAAGACCAGTCAAGAAACATGGAGGAATACATGTTTTCTGAAGCAGGAAGTGATTGAAAGTGAAATAAATGCTTATAAATTTGTGAACTTGTGAATGAAATATATATACTGTAATGTGCATAAACTTAAGAAATAGTAATGTACCCGTGTTGAATTAAAACGAACTCCAAAACACATATCATGTCCCATAAGAATCTACTTGCATTGATGTTAAACTGGGTCAGTTACTGGAGAAATATTAGGAGTTATATGCACCATTCACTGAAGTTAGTTTTCAGTACTAGGAAACAAATATGTATTTCAGGTGAATGAATATTTCTGAGTATAATCTTGTTAAAAGTTGATTATAAATCCACACACATGAACAGAAGTTATTCACTCCAAACCCAACAAACCGCCATTCCTACCTATTCTCAGAACATGAGACAAAATCCGCAAACTCACACCCACACCCTCAAAGTCACCTACTTCCTGCAACTAGGTCTATGACAATCTGGAGTGTCCTCTGACTGGTGGGCCACACTATGTTCCCCTGAAATGACCTGTTCTGTCTCAGAACTGATCTCCTTGTCCAACTCTGTGAAGTTGTCAAGAGTCAGCGGTGAGCCACTACCTGCTTTCTCAGGAAAGACCCCTCTTCAGAGCTTTTCTCACATTTGGCCATCCTCACATCAGTAGGTACCAAGAAAGAGTGAATCTGTCCATGCTAAATCCAAACAAGTGAGACCACTGGGACTGGGACTGGGACTGGGACTGGCTCTGAGTGCCTGGCTTCCTGGATCCCATGTTCAGAGAGTTCCATCAACAAGGAAGTGTGGTGAGGTCACTTTCTTCAGAAACTGAATGAGGCCACTACCTTGGCAACCACTTTGTCCTAATAGTTGCTTCCAATGGTCCCATGAGATGGAGGCTGCCCCTACTTCCTGTGACACTTTCACAAGTTAGAATGCAATATCAACCATAGGCACCCGGGAACAGCTCTCCACACAGGCCTGGTTTTGTCCATCTTCTCTACATTAAGAAAAGAGGGGCTTATTCAGACACTACCCTTTATCCTGACCAGGTTTTTGCCATGAATGATGAGTTTTGCTCACTCAGGTCCTTCATATCTGCCTACATCTTCTTCAGGGATCATTTATTCATGGACCTTTGAGGTTCTCAGCTGGAGGAAGACCACCTACATTCCTGTATTTTAAGACCAACTCTGTCCCTGCTCTTCTGTAAAGTTAGATTGAGGGAACTGTGTATGGTTAGGGTTAATAACATTTTTGATTTGGGTAAAGAGTCATTCTGCTGGATGAATTATAATATTGGTAACCTTTAAGATTTATAAAAATATAGAGGTGAAATATATGTATGAAAACAGAAATCTAAGTAAGATTTGAAGCCCAGAAGGGCATTGGGCCCTTGATTGGGATACTTTACTTTGAATTACATTCTACTAAGATATCTCAGATAAATCGATATACAATGGCATAGGACCTTGTACCTTGGACGATTGAATGTTGAAGAGAACATCTAGTCAAAAAGGGATAGTAGGTAGGAATAGGAAGATAGTTGGAAGTTTTAGGAAGAAGAGTGTGTATAGGATTTGGAATAAACGTTCTTTAACAATAGGGTTTTGTTTAGAGAGTGAATGTCAATGTCAGCACATGTGAAGTGTCAGTAACAATGGTGAACTTGGAAAAATATGTAGGAAAGCAGATATCATTAGAGAGATTAGGAAATCAGGTAAGGTATAAAGTCAATCATAGGACTAGACATTTTCAACAGGGTTGAGTTTGAATATATAATCTTAGGAAGCAACAAATATGTAGTCACCAATATGATTGACATTTGAGAGCATTAGGGAACCTGGACATGGATGTTTTTAGTAATCCATGTTCACTTTCCATTTAGGCTTTGATACCATCATATTGTGTCTTTTGCATTTTTTGTCCAGAATATTTCTGTGATAAAATGCATATGTAGATCATATATTTCATATTTTGAATAGTTTGGAGAGTGTATATATATATATATAAAACCACTGAGACATTAACAATTAGCAATATATATTCCAATCGAAATTCATCATGAAATATATATCATCCACTGATGAAAAAATATTTATTTTACTGAACATGGATTTATGTATAATCTTGATCTCTTAGGAAGCTCACACATAGGGTGAATTTTCACTTCCAACAGTGTTTCTGCTGAGTGATCTCTTCTCACAACTTGTATTTGCCAAGTCAGCCACCTCACAAATATGTACGTGTTATACCAGGTAGGATTCTATATGTGCATATAAAAATACATGTGCTGAAGAGGGTACAGAGAAAGGGAAACAGAAATTCACATATTTGTTAACTTTAAAACACATGGAGAACTATTTCAATTAAAAATTTACTAGATTTTTTACAGCTGCCTTTTATCCTGCAAAAGGCAAGTCCAACTATACTCCATGCCTCTTCTGAAATTTTTTATTTCTATTCTGTTTTGGTGTTTTCCTTATCATATTAGGATTAGTAGTCAGAGTCTAGTAGCATATGGATTAGTGTCAGGGATGCAGTATTTCGAATGGAAAATAGGAAAATGAATCCAATGTGTATGCAAATATGTGCTACAAAACAATCTTCCCACTCTCATCCTGAATAATGCCTTGACATTACTTTTGCCCCAAATAACACACAAATAGAGGAGAAGAGTAAAAAAATCTGTTAATATATATATGGAATGGAAAATGCTCAGGGTTTCACAACATTGGATGTGGTAGAATAGTTTCCAAAAGTAAGGGACAGGGTAAACATTCCACAAACATGGAGCTCTTTCGGCCTAAAGACTTCTTGAGGAACTGCCTCTGAGTTTTGACACTTGAAATATATATTGTTGTCAGGAGCTTTAGATTCTTTTCTAATGAGACCATCAAAGCTGCGTCTGCATCTATGTGACCTGGAGGACATGGTTTCTTCTTTTCCAATGAACATGAGGCAGCAGTGCTGAATTCGTTCTTTGTTGGTAAAATGTGGCCACAGTGGGCTAAGTGTCTCCCCGTGTGGACAGTGAAGCCATTTTTTCGTCCTCCACTTTTCGTGGTTTTTCTTCCTGCTGCATTGGGAATTTCATATTTGCTCCACAAAATACAAGGAGTTCAACTGGGACACAGTGCAGGAGCGGGTTCTGTCACGTGTGTTGGGTCAGGGTCTGCAGGGGAATGCATCAACCAGGCTAATATCCCACAGAGCTTGCCCCCTTATACATAGCAACATGATTCTGAACATTGCCCTGAAATCTCTCCATATAACAAGATGCATTTACAAATAAGCTTCTGTTGGCTACACCATGTCAATCACAAGCCATTTGGAAGCTAATGGCAGATCCACATGGCCCCACAACAGATGTATTATCACACACCTGCACACCACTGCTCTAGGCCCACTAATCAGCAGGCTCCAACTTACTGGCAAATCTGTTCTACACCATTTTCATGAAACCCAGTAAATCAAGGCACTGTCTGGTACACTCATGATCAGCAACAGGACATCCAAAGGTTCTCCAGTGCCACCTGGTCTTGGGAATTTCAAAAATTTCATGGAATTTATCTAGCCGTTTTTCAAGGAAGATGTTGAAGGCACTGTGGGTTACAATTCATTCAGGAACCATTAAATGGTGGGGAAGCTCATTTCAATGAAAACTCTGGAGAACTCTCACAGGCAAGGCTTCCCAAAAAGTGGCCAATAGGTCACATGAAGCCAGGCCTATTGCAGTCTACAATGTGAGGTCCATGTGTGTTTTGACTGTCAACTATGGCTGTCACGTCTTTCAAAATAAAATCATGTGATATTCTGGCTGAGATTCCCAGTGCTCTGTGGAAAGCCACCCTGTTCCTAGATCTCAGTTTTCTTTCCAAGGGAGACTCTCATGCGTTGCCTCCTAAAATCCTAACACAATTAATGGCAATATTTTTCTGATGTCAGTTCCAGAACTCAGTCTGTAAGGGGAATCACACCAGAGTTCAAGCCTGGTTTGGTCCATCTTCTATACATTAAGAAGAGAAATGTTGATTCAGACACATCCCTTCATCTGACCAAGTTGTTTGCCATGGAATATGACCTTTGCTTTCACAGGTCCTTCATAGCTGCCTATATCTTCTCCAGGGATCATTTCTTTGTTGACCTTTGAGGTTCTCAGCAGGTGGAGGATCCTCTAAATTCCTGTATTGTAAGACCAACTCTGTCCCTGCTCTTTCATAAAGTTAGATTGAGGGAACAGTGTATGGTTAGGGTTAATATCATGTTCCATTTGGGTTAGGAATCATTCTACGGGATGAATTATGGTATTGGGAACCTGAAATATTCATAGGAATATAAGTGTAATATAAGTATGAATACAGAAATCTAGGTAAAATTTGAAGCCCGAAGGTCTTTGGGCCCTTGACTGGGATACTTAGCTTTGAATTATATTCTGCACAGATGTCTCAGATTAATCAATATACAATGGTAGTGTTCCTTGTACCTTGGATGATTGAATGTCGAAGAGAACATCCACTCAAAAAGGGATAGTCGGTAGGATTAGGAATTAGTCGGAAGGGTGAATATAGGATTTGGTCCAAAAAATCTTTAGCAATACGGTTTTGAGTACAGAGTGAGTGTAAATGTGAGCACATGTGAAGAGTCAGTCACAATGATGAACTGGGGAAAATATGAAGGAAAGCAGATAATAATAGAGACATTAGGAAATCAGGCAAAGTATAAACTGAGTCATAGGATTAGACATTTTCAACTGGCTTGATGTTGAATATATAATCTTAGGAAGAAACAAATATGTAGTCACCAATCGGGTTGACATTTGAGAGCATTAGGCAACCTGGACATGGATGTTTTTCGTGATCCATGCTCACTTTCCATTTAGGCTTTGGTACAAACTTAAGTGTGATCTTTGTAATTGTGTCCAGAATATTACTTTGATAAAATGTATATGTACATCAGGTGATATGAGTATTTCTTCCACCATTTCTGGGAGCAATATTTTGAAGATGTATAAATAAGTATTGGGGGTATAAAAAGGTGTACCCTGTGTCTATGAATATAGACATAATGCATGAATAGAACATACTGTGAACAAATAATATAACTTTTTCCAACTTTAAATAATGGATTGAATTGATATCTGAAAATATACAGAAAATCTATATTGATGTACAATCCTTCATTCCAACCAGTTATACATCTAATGGTAATATTAGGGTTATGGTTGATCATGACGTGTATGTGAGTTTTGCTTCAAAGGTGATTATGGAAATAGAAAATAATGCGTTTGGAATGAAGTCTCATGAAAAGACTGTGAATCAGGAGGTATAGTGATACCAGACTTCAAACTATACAACAGAGCAATAGTAACAAAATCAGCATGGTACTGTACCAAAACAGGCGGTTGGACAAATGGTACAGAATAGAGGACAATGAAACCAATCCACTAAACTACAACTATCTTATATTTGATAAAGAGGCTGAAAGCACAAAATGGAGAAATGATAGCAGCTTCAACAAATGTTGCTGGGAAACCTGGAAATCCATATGCAACAAAATGAAATTGAATCACTTTCTCTTGCCATGAACAAAAGTTAACTCAAAATGGATCAAGGAGCTTGATATCAAATCAGAGACACAGTGTCTGACACAAGAAAAAGTTGGCTATGATCTACATACTGTGCGGTCGGGCTTCAAATTTCTTAATATGACACCCATAGCACAAGAGTTAATAACTAGATTCAACAAATGGGACTTACTCAAACTAAAAAGTTTTTTCTCAGCAAAAGAAACAATAAGAGAAGTAAATAGGGAGCCTACATCTTGGGAACAAATCTTTACTCCTCAAACTTCAGATCGAGCCCTAATATCCAGAGTATACAAAGAACTCAAAAATTAGACAATTAGATAACAAATAACCCAATCAACAAATGGGCCAAGGACCTGAACAGACACTTCTCAGAGGAGGACATTCAATCAATCAACATGTACATGAATAAATGCTCACCATCTCTAGCAGTCAGAGAAATACAAATCAAAACCACCCTAAGATATCATCTTGCTCCAGTAAGATTGGCAGCCATTATGAAGTCAAACAACAACAAGTGCTAGTGAGGACGTGAGGAAAAGGGTCCACTTGTACATTGCTGGTGGGAGTGCAAATTGGTGCAGCAAATTTGGAAAGCAGTATGGAGATTTCTTAGAAAGCTGGGAATGGAACCACCGTTTTACCCAGCTGTTAACCTTCTCGGTCTATTCCCTAAAGAACTAAAAAGAGCATGCTACAGGGACACGGCTACATCGATGTTCATAGCAGCACAATTCACAATAGCAAGACTGTGGAACCAGCCTAGATGCCCTTCAATAGACGAATAGATAAAAAAATGTGGCTTTTATACAAAATGGAGTATTACTCTTCATTAAAAAATGACAAAATCATAGAATTTGCAGGGAAATGGATGGCATTATAGCAGGTTATGCTAAGTGAAGCTAGCCAGTCCTTGAAAAACAAATGCCAAATGTCTTCTTTGATATAAGGAGAGTAACTAATAACAGAGTAGGGACAAAGAGCCTGAGAAGATTAACACTAAACAGGAATGAGAGGTGGGAGGGAAAGGAAGAGAGAAGGGAAATTGCATGGAAATCGAAGGAGACTCTCAGGGTTATACAAAATTGCATACAAGAAGATGTGAGGGGAAAGAGGAAAAAAAAACAAGGGAGAGAAATGAATAACAGTAGAGAGGGTAGAGAGAGAAGAGGGGAGGGGAGGGAAGAAGAGGGGGATAGTAGAGGAGAGGAAAGGCTGCAGAATACAACAGACACTAGTATGGCAATATGTAAATCAATGGATGGGTAATTGATGTTTTTCTGCAATCTGTATGTGGGGTAAAAATGGGAGTTTATAACCCACTTGAATCAAAGTGTGAAATATGATATATCAAAAACTATGTAATATTTTGAACAACCAACAATAAAGATTTTTAAAAAAAGAAACCTGGAGGAATACATGTGTTCTGAAGCAGGAAGTAATTGAAAGTGAAACAAATGTCTATAAATTTATGAACTTGTGGATAAATATATATCTTATGATGTGCATAAACTGAAGAAATAGTAATGTACTAGTGTTGCATAAAAATGAACGTCAAAATACACAACTTGTCACATAGGAATCTACTTGCATTAATGTTAAACTGGGTCAGATACTGTAGAAATATTACGATTTGTGTGCACTATTCACTAAAGTTATTTTTCAGTACTAGGAGACAAATATGTATTTCAGGTGGATGAATATTTTTGAGAATAATCTTGTGAAAACTTTATTATAAATCCACATACATGAACATGAATGAATGTGGGGAGTGTATAATAATGCATATATATTTCATATTTTGAAAAATCTGGAGAGTGTGTGTATATATATATATATATATATATATATATATATATATATATATATATATATACACATATACACACACTCACACACAAAACACACACAGGAACATTAAAAATTAGCAATACATATGCCAATCGAAATTCATTATGAAATATATATCTTTCACAGATACAAAAGTATTTATTTTACTGAACTTGTATTTATGTATAATGTTGTTCAACTAGGAAGCAAACCCATAGATTGGATTTTCTGTTAAAACAGTGTTTAGGAGGAGTGATCTCTTTTTACGATTTGTATCTGCCAAGTCAGCCACCTCATAAGAATGTATGTGTGATACCATGTAGGATTCTATATGTGAACCTAAAAAATACATGTGCTGAATAGGCTTCAGAGAAAGGGAGACAGGAATTCACATATTTGTTAACTTTAAAAACACATGAAGAACTATTTCAATTAAAAATTGACTAGATTTATAACACCGACACTTTATCAGGCAAAAGGCAAGTCTAACTATACACCATGCCTACTCTGAACTGCTTCTATTTCTATTCTCTTTGGGTTGTTTTTCTCGATCATATTAGGATTAGTAGTCAGAGTCTAGTCTGGTTTTGGTTAGTGTCATGGATTCAGTATTTTGAATGGAAAATTAGATAATGAATCCAATGTGTATGCAAATATGTGCTGCACAAAAATTTTTCCACTCTCATCCAGCACAATACCTTGAAATTATCTTTGCCCCAAGTAAGACACAATTAGAGTAGAAGAGTTAGAAAATCTGTGAATACATATCTGTACTGGAAAATGCTCAGGAGTTCACAACCTTGGAGGTGGTAGAGTAGTTTCCAAAAGTAAGGGACACGGGTTGATAGACCCAACCTGATCTTTTATTAAAATTGGGAGCCATCTTGCCACAAAGCCATAAAAAGTTAATTTTGGCTTTACTATAAATAACTGCAAATTCTGAACCTGCTTGGAATGCCTGTCCGTGCCTTGAATTCACCCATGCTTGACTCTCTGACCAGATAGCAGACCTCGCTGAAACTTTAGTGACACATCATAAATTTTGGCCTTCCCTAGCCAGACAACGACCCTCTCTGAGGCTCTATTTGTCCTCATAATTTCTGATATTGGGGCCACCAAAAAATAAATAAATAAATAAATGAACTACCATTTTTGTGATGCTTGTCAAAGTTCTGTTATCTGTAACCCCCATTTTGTGTAACTTTCTGGGCTATATAGCTGTGCTGTAGGAAAGGCAGGGTTGCTGTCTTGTTCCTGCCGTTTTGGGATGGAGAGGCAGCCCAGCCGGTTGACATAATAAGCTTTCCTCAATTTGATTTTAGTTGGAGTCAGTGTTCTTTTTTTGTGTCCTCATCTAATTTTTTTGAGTTCCCCAGCAAGATGACCCTGCCGACCAGATCACAAGACCAGACTGCTGGAAAATCTGAATCTGGCCTTCCCTTCAGGGCTCCGGGCTGGAGAGCCACTCTAGTGGGTGCACATCTTGAGCTGTTCCAAGGTCATGGAGTGAGCGTTAGGTCCCAGGAGCACTGCGGTGAACCACCGCACTAAAACTATTAGCAATCACCTGGTGGAGGAGGCCTGAAAAATTAAGTGGCACCTTTATAACATTTGATATCCGTTTAACGGAGATCTGTTCTGATGACATAGAGGTGTCCTAGGGAGGCTCACATATACTCGTTTTCGGTACAGTAATGAGAATCGTTCTGTCCTCTGTTCTGTTCTGTAGGGAATTCATCTGGAATGGTAGAGATGTGATGACTGGCATGTACGTGGTCCTACTTCGGAGCTTTAGCAAGACGTTGCATTGCTCCTATGTTTTTTGTTTCAAGTTCGGGTTTCTGTATTTTGTGTTTTGTTCTGTGTTCTATATGTTTTTCTTGTTTGTTTTGTGTGTTTTGTTCTGTGATTTCTGTGGTAAAAACATAAGTATATTGGACGTGAAAATGGGTAACAAAGAAAGTAAGCCTGATATTCTTTCGGACTCTGTTTTAAGGAACTGCGATGAACTTTACCCCCCTTTGTTAAGCAGGATGAGAGAAGCTCCTAGCTGGCTGCCTGGAGTGTAACCACTGCAGAGGGCAATGCCTGCTGGGGACCTAAGAACTGAGTATCTCCCAGGTTAACAAGTGAAACTCCATTAAAACCCCTTGTCCCTCCAGATCAAGAGAGTCACAACCTCTGGGCAGGGTTCCCTGTGTTTCTTCTTTGTTACCAAAGCAATAAACCTCCCTTTTTCTTTTTCTAAAAACCTTGTCCTCATTATTAAATTGGCATTAATTGGCTTCAAGGTCAGGAGCCGAACTTTAAGTTACAAATTTTGATAAATCCCTCCCCCACCCCCTGTCCGGGAACATTTTTAGAGCTGACTACTGAAATGTTACTAGATGGAACATGCTTGGGGTGGAACCGAACCAGAGGAGATAATCCTGTAAGTAAAAGGAGGGACTGAGGGACTCCCAGCAGCTGCTGAAGCCCTGTTGCTTCAGGGAATTCCCTCCTTCCTTCCCTGCACTGTAAGGATTATGCCACCACTGTCTTGTTAAAAAAGAGAAAAAGAAAAAGGGGACACTAAATGCATTAAAGTCACCATGGAGACCCTTAATTGTACATTTCAGGTTGCCCCTCTGTTAAAACATCTGCCCCCCCTTGTGGACATCTAGGGTGCCACTGGTGTAGGAGATTTTTTTTCTTATCTGCTCAGGTTTAAAGGATTCTGTCTGTCAGCCATAGTCTGGACCTTCTTTCTGTCTGTCTTGTGTCTTTGTTTCTGGCCCTTTAAGACATGTGCAATAATGTGTTGATATTATAAATTGTTTCTTGGGAATGATCTTAGCTGAATGTGTGTCTAAATGATGATGTTTTATTGTAACAATCTGGTATTTGAATGGGTTTTTGAAGCATTGCAAAATCTTGCAGTTAAAAGTCGGGTTTAGGTAATGGTTTAGTTTATGATTTCAGATAATTCATGCCAGAGAACTTAAATACTTAGGATGGAAAACTAAAGAACTCTACTTCCAAATTGGCAAGTAACTTCCCAATCATTCAGTCTTTATTTTTCACCAATTTTGAATTGGGTAGCCTGTGAAAAAATCACTAGGTGTTCGAGAGCATTAATCTGGACAAGGATTGTAAATCATAGTATGATATCTGTTGACAAAACAAGATGTAAAGATATAAAATTTTGTGAATTGTATCTTAAACTTGTACCATAATTTTCAACATCCGAACCTGAAAATTATGGTTAAAATGCCTTAGGCCTGAGGTGTCTGCTCAGAAAAGCAGTTTTTTCCTGCTCCTTCCAGACCTCAGCCATGACTTATTTTGAAAGGCAAATGAAAGAAGCCTGCAAGCTTAGTAGGAGACTGATCTGAGGCCTAAGAGAAAAAAAGGTAAATTGTATGGTATTTACTAATTACTGGCCAGTCATTTTTTCTAGGACTCTTATTTTTTTCCTTAGATACTTTATTTTTTTTTGAGCTCATGATTTTGATCATACAGACCTAGGTTAATGTTTTTCTGATCAGTACTATCTTTGACCAACTGTGGACTTTTTGAAACATTGCAATGGAGATTTCACCTGCGAAAAGCTACAAGGCCTTTACTATTATTATGTGTGCTCAATTTTGTTATGTGTTGTATGTCTATATATACATATGTTCGTATATTTTATATATGATATACAAATTAATATATATAAGGAACACTCATTAAAAAAAAGCACTCATAAAAACAAATTTTAAAAAGTGGATCTAAAGATCTTCAATTCACGTGATTTAAATAATTCAATTAAATTTGATAAACAGATAAAAATAAATGTCTTTAAATTTAAGCTTTCAAGTTTTTCTAGGTATTCAAAAATCTGATAAAATATTTATATCTACAAAATGTCTAATATGCCTTGGTTCTACGACTTTTCCTTCAACATAAAAATGGTTTACACTCTTCAATACATGTGTCTAATATTTTGATAAATAAGTAAAGTAAATTTGATATGGGATTACTCATTCACGAGTACTTTTGTTAGATATCTGATTGACTTACTAACGTCTGTATAAGTTTGACTAAATTCTGTAAAAGATTGTGAAAATCAATCATGTGTTAAAGAGACAAAAATTTCTTAAAACATAAGTTTACCCATAACATTGTGTTTATTAAGTCATACTGGTAAAAGGATTTTGCAAGATCAGATGACACTAAATTATTAAACTATATCTTATGGGGAGGGACAACTCTAATACTAAAAGTTAAATATTAAATTGACAGTCTTTATAACTGGGGATATTAAAGACTGGAGAGGGAACTTCTATACAGTGGCATGTTCCAGCTGCTGCAACATTTATTCAGTACTCATGGTTTTTGTTTCTCTCATGTAATAACCAATCCCCAGATGACTTTACAACCTGTTCTTCCCCAACCAGACTTCAAACCGAACTGACTTCTAAAAGGCAACTCATGTCCCTCAACTACTTCTAAAAGGCAACTCATGTCTCTCACACCATGCCTACTCACGTCATCCTCTCTCAGCTCAGAAGAAGCCAAAATGGGTGACGCCTCTCTTATTACAACAATGGAGCCAAATATAAATAGACAATCAATATAAGTAATTAATTAAGTCAGGTAAAATCAGGGAGACTGGTTTTGGGTGAGTTCTAAAAATTTGGAGACTTTTACCTGAGGGATTAAAATTTCCTCAGTGCTCTACCCCTAATCTATCAAAGATTTGAAAGGGACACAGAGAAAAGGGGGGAATGATAGACCCAACCTGATCTTTTATTAAAATTGGAAGCCATCTTGCCAAAAAGCCATGAAAAGATAATTTTGGCTTTACCATAAATTACTGAAAATTCTGAACCTGCTTGGAATGCCTGCCAGTGTTTGAACTGAGCCATGTCTGGCTCTCCGACCTGATAGCAGCCCTCTCTGAAACTTTAGTGACATATCATAAATATTTGCCCTCCCTGGCCAGACAACAACCCTTTCTGAGGCTCTAATGGTCCTCATAAATTCTGATGTAGGGACAGCAAAAAAAAAAAAAAAAAAAAAAAAAAAAAAAAAAAATATATATATATATATATATATATATATATATATATATATATATATATATATATAAACTACCATTAGTGTGATGCTTGTCAGAGTTCTGTTAAATGTAATGCCCATTTTGTGTAAATTTCTGGTCCATGAAGCTGGGCTGTAGGAAAGCTGGGGTTGCTGTCTTGTTCCCGCCATTTTGGGAGGGAGAGGCAGGATGGCCAGTGGAAATAATAAGCTTAATTTAATTTAATTTTTATTGGTGTCAGTGGTCTTCTCTTGTGTCCAGATCTAACAGGAAAACACTCACAAAACATGGATCTCTGCCGGCCTAAAGACTTTTTGAGACACTTCCTCTGAGGTTGGGCACTTGAAATATATGTTGTTGTAAGGACCTTTAGCTTCCTTTCTAGTGGGACCATCAAAGCTGGGTCTGCATCTGTGTGACCTGGAGGACATGGTTTCTTATATTCTAATGAACATGAGGCAGCAGTTCTGAATTTTCTCGTTGTAGGTAAACTGTGGCCACTGGGTCCTAAGTGTCTCCCAGTGTGGACTGTGAAGACATTTTGTCATCCTAAAGTTTTAGTGGTGTTTCTTGCTGCTGCACTGCGATTTTGGTATTTGCTTCATGAAATACAATGAGTTCAACTGGGACCCAGTGCTGGAGGGAGTTCTGTCACTTGTGGTGGGTCAGAGTCTGCAGGAGAATGCACCAACCAGGCTTCTATCCCACAGAGCTTGCCCCCTTGTCCATAGCAATCTGACTCTGATATTTGCCCTGAAACCTCTCCATATAAAAAGATGCCTTTACATAGAAGGGCCTGCTGGCTGCACCATGTCAATCACAAGCCATTTGGAAGGCAATGGCAAATCCTCATGGCCACACCACAGATGTATTATCACACACCTGCCCACCACTGCAATAGGCCCACTACTCTGCAGGCTCCAACTTACTGGCATCTTTGTTCTACACCATTTTCATGAAACCCAGACAATCTAGGCATTCTATGGTACACTCATGATCAGCAACAAGACATCCAAAGGCTCTCCAGTACCACCTGGTTAAGGGAATTTCAAAAATTTCATGGTATTTAACTAGCAATTTTTCATGGATGAAGTTGGAGGCACTGTGGGTTTCAGTTAATTCAGGAACCATAAAATGGTGAAGAAGGTCATTTCAATGAAAGCTGTGGAGTACTCTCACAGGCAAGTCTTCCCATTGAGTGGCCAAAGGCTCATATGCATCCAGGCCCATTAAGGTCTACAATGTGACGTCCATGGGTGTTTTGACTCTCAACTATGGATGCCTAATCTTTCAGAAAAAATCTTGTGATATCCTGGCTGAGATTCTCAGGCTCTGTGGAAAACAAACCTGGTCCTTGATCTCAGTTTCCAAGGGCGAATCCCATGCGTGGCCTCCTAAAATCCGAACACAATTCATGGCCATATTTCTCTGAGATCAGTTCCGGAACTCAGACTCTAAAGGAATGACACCAGAGTTCAAACCCAGGTAGAACCAGTCATCACTTCCAACCGCCACACAAATCCCCACAATTAAAACCAAAACACTCCCACAAAGCCCTCATCTTATTCCATATAGACACTCATCATAACCTGTGGCTGGAGTTTTCCATAAGGGACTCATCCCAAGACAGTGTACAAAATAACCTTCCTAGCCTCTCATTTGCCTAAAGTCAGGGTTGCCTGGACACCCTTCCTGAGAACCAGGAGTGACCATAGGCCTGACGTAAATACTGCTTTGCTTCTCCAATTTGAGGCCTACTGACTGTCGGGTTTAGATTTTTTATCTGAATTGGTGTCATGAAAAAACCCAAGCACCTAAAGACTTGCCACTGCAGAGTTTTGAAGAACTCATTTGACACAAAGAATCCCTATTCTCACTAGATGGATGTCAGGAACCTTATAGAGAAAGGCGAGAGACTTCATCCACAAAGACTGCTTTTTGGGCCATTTTGGTTTTGGAAGCACACATGGAATCTTTCTTTAGATCCATCAGGTGCTGAGAATATAAGCCACAGCCTCACACATGGCCAAGAGGCTGATTCACAAACATCCCTTTCCAAAGCAATTAAGCAAAGAGGTACAGGTGATGCCCATTAATTTCCATTTGAAAACTGTTTTCTTCAGGCGTCCCAAAGGGGTGGCCTGAGGCAAAGACCTTCCTGACATTCAGGGCAACAGAACAATAGGTAAGCAAATGGCCCAAAGCAGGGTTTCTCAACTTAGACTTTTTTGGTCACACTGATATCTGAGTTTTCTGATATTCCCCCAATCCCTTAAGCTATCCAGTACATGGCCATATCACAGAGCTTGGAGATGGTACATATATTGGACACAAAACCATGAGCCTATTCTGGAGAGTGGCCCAAATTCAGGAAGAAAACAGGAACTTAGGAAGATAGTAGGTGTTACCCATCCATAAGGCAAGCCAAAGTCCATTCATTAATTGGGCAGGATGAATGCTGTGAAGCTTTCTACTAGACAGGACACATCCATTGATGCATTCTCTTCTCTAATGTCTACAACCACGAACACAGTGGGACATACAGACATAGAAACACTCATCTTGTCAAACGACTTACTAGAAACAGTCCCCTCCAAACCAAACAAACCGCCTTTCCTCCCTATTCTCAGAACATGAGACAAAACCATAAACTCCCACCCACACCCACAAAGTCATGTCCTTCCCCCAAGTAGGTCTGTGACTATCCGGAGTATCCTCTGACTGGTGGGTCTTAGTATGTTTTCCGGAAATGGCCTGTCCTGTCTCAGATCTTGTCTCCTTGGTCAACTCTGTGACGTTGTCAGGTGCCAGTGGTGAGCCACTACCTGCTTTCTGAGGAAAGGGCCCTCTTCAGAGCTCTGCGGGCATTTGGCCATCCTCACATCAGTAGGTATCAAGAAAGACTGACACTGTCCTTGGTAAATCCAAACAAGTGTGCCTACTGGAACTGGGACTGAGAGTGGCTCTGAGTGCCTGGCTTACTGGACCCCAAGTTCAGAGAGTTTTTTCCCAAGGAAGTGAGGTAGGTCACTTCCTCCAGGAACTGAATGAGGTCACTGCCTTGGCAACCACTTTGTCCTAACAGTTGCTTCCATAGGTCCCATGAGATGGAGGGTGCCCCTACTTCCTGTGACACTTTCACAAGTTCAAATAGTGTATCCACCCTACTCACCTGGCAATAGCTCTCCACACAGGCCTGGTTTGTTCCATCCTCTCTACATTAAGATCAGAGAGGCTGATTCAGACACAACCCTTCATCCTGCCCAGGTTGTTTGCCATGGAAGATGACTTTTGCTCTCTTAGGTCCTTCATAGCTGCCTACATCTTCTCCAGGGATAATTTCTGCATGGACTTTTGAGGTTCCCAGCAGGTGGAAGATTCCCTACATTCCTGTATTGTAAGACCAACTCTGTCCCTGCTCTTCTGTAAAGTTATATTGAGTGAACAGTGTATGGTTAGGGTTAATAACATGTTTGATTTGTTAGTAATCATTCTGCAGGATGAATAATGGTATTGGGAACCTGCGTTGTTAATAAGAATATAGAGGTGAAATATAAGTATGAAAACAGAAATCTAGGTAAAATTTGAAGCCCAGAAGTGCATTTGGCCCTTGATTGGGATACTTAGCTTTGAATTATGTTCTGCACAGGTGTCTCAGATAATTCAACATACAGCGTCATAGGACCTTGTATCTTGGATGATTGAATGTCGAAGAGAACATCCAGTCCAAAAGCAATAGTCAGTAGGATTAGAAAGATAATTGGTAGGTTTAGAAGGAAGAGTTAGTATAGGATTGATACCAAAAGTTTTTTAGCAATAGGGCTTCGGGTAGAGAGTGAATGCATATGTCAGCCCATGAGTAGAGTTAATCACAATGATGAACTGGGATAAATATGTAGGAAAGCAGAAATCAATAGAGACATTAGGAATTCAGCCAAAGTATAAAGTGAGTGATAGAATTAGATATTTTGAACAGGGTTGAGGTTGAATAGAAAATCTTAGGAAGAAACAAATATGTAGTCACCAATACGATTGATATTTGAGAGCATTAGGCAACCTGGACATGGATGTTTTTAGTAATCCATGCTCACTTTCCTTTTAGGCTTTGGTGAAAGGTGAATAAAATATGTACTTGTCACTTCCTATTTTTCTGTATGCTTAACAAAACACTGTTGAAATCTTGAGAACTGTTTGCCAATCCTGTTCCCAGAATGTGTTGTCCCCAACTGCCAAACTGCAGAATGTACTCTCTCACCCATTTGCTCACAAACCGACCAGTCGCCCGGACCCATCAATAAACTTCCCTCCCTGTCCTCTCCATGAAAAGAATATAAGCTCTGCTTAAGCTCTTTCAGGGCTCTCTGCTCTATCCAAGTGAGGTCTGAGCCCCAGCATGCTGTACTCCCTATTAACCCTATACGATTGCATGAGACAGTCTCTTGGTGGTCTCTTCCTCCAATGCTTGCCAGAACTTCACATCTGAAACCCCCAGCAAGATCCATCAGTGGTGTACGAAAGACTCCCAACGAGCTCCTATCAGGATAAGTAAGGTACCACTTTCGTGTTTCAGGTTTCAGGTTAGGGCTTTGCAAAATGGCTATCGGTGATGAGCGTGAGCTCTCTCAGATGCTGGCTGACAGACGTGTCACCGAGCCACAGGTCACGTTCCTGGGGGATGCCCCCAGAGGATTCGGAAAATAGAGGAACAATAGTATCCTCGACTCAGTGATTTTTTTGTTTCGGATTCGGTTTTGCCAGCACATCAGGTTTTGCTGGCTAATCAGTCCTGGTCTCAGTATTGGACGTCCATTGCCTGTCTTTATTGTCTTGTCTTGTCTGTGTTGTGTGTCATTGCTTTCACTGTTTGTATATCTTTCATTATGGGACAGAGCACTTCAATGCCTCTGTCCCTGACTCTTGTTCAGTGGACCAAAGTCCACTTAAGGGCTCAGAATCTTTCTATTTCAGTAAAACGCCGGAACTGGCAGGCTCTCCGTGCCTCAAAATGACCCACCTTTGGAGTCGGATGGCCCCTAAAGAAACTTTCTACTCCCCACTAATTCAAAAAGTCAGAAATATTGTCTTTCAACTGGGGCCACATAGCCATCCAGATCAAAAGCCATATATCTTAACTTTGCAGGACCTCTGCAAATCTCCTCCTCCATTTGTGAAGCCTTTCCTTTTCCCTGCCCCCGCTCCTCCACCTTCCCCCATGATTCTATCTCTCAAACCCTCTGCTCCTCCTCCTCCACCCTTTGTTCTTCCTAAGTCTCAAGACTCAACTAGACTCTCCGCACCCTCCTTATCCCCTACCCTCTTCCCCCAACACCCAACACCCTCTAAGTGATTCCCTTGCTGCTGACTCAGCCTCTCCACCATTGGAGGAAGCTAGGCCGGCCCAGCGCCCTCCAGATTACTACCCGGCAGCACACAAAGCCACTCCTTCCCTGGACAAAGCTGGCCCCGGTAAAAGAACTCAAAGAACTTGCCGGCGTTGTCACACCTGCCTACTTGGGATGACTGCCAACAACTCCTACAGACTCTCTTCATGACAGAGGAACAAGAGAAAAACCTTCTGGAAGCTAAAAAAAAATATCCTCGGACAAGATGGGTGACCGACACCTCTTCCCACATCATCAAAGCCAGCTTCCCATTGAACCAACCGAACTGGGACACCAACACGTTTGAAGGTAGGTAGCATCCGTCCACTTATTGCCGGGCTCTAATAGCGGGTCTCCAAGCAGCCGCTAAGGTGACCAACTAATTGGGCCAAGGTTAGAGAGATTATTCAAGGGCCTGATAAATCTCCCTCTATGTTTCTAGAGAGATTTATGGAGGCATATAGGAGATATACTCCTTTCGATCCTCAGGCAGAGGATCAAAAGCCATCTGTCATGATGGCCTTCATTGGGCAAGCTGCCCTGGATATTAAAAGAGAGTTACAATGCGTAGATGGATTACAAGATATGGCTTTGAGAGATTTAGTCAGAGAAGCCTAAAAACGTAAACTATAAGAGATAAACTGAGGAAGAGAAGGAACAAAGGAAGAAGAAAGAAAGGGAGCAAAGAGAGGATGCGAGAAGCAAAAGATAGACTAATGCATTGACTAAGGTCCTGGTCACAACAAAAAATAGGACAGAAATTAAGAAACAGGGATACAGGAAGGGATACCTGGGCACACGCCAAAAGTCACCCCTGGCCTCAGATCAATATGCCTACTCAAAAGAAAAAGGACACTGGGCCAAAAAGAGCCCGAGAATGAGACAGCCACACCAGCCAGACATTCTGACTCTGGAGGATGACTAAGAAAGTCGGGGCTCAGATCCTCTTCCCGAGCTCAGGGTAACTTTTGAAGTGGAGGGTACCCCAGTACACTTTGAAGTGGATACAGGGGAAGTATACTCAGCCCTTAAAGCCCCATTGGGCCCTCCATCAAATAAAAGGTCTCTATTTCAAGGGGCTAATGGCAGTAAATATCGGGCATAGACAACTAAGAGGATCATGGACCTGGGGAAAGGAAAAATCCATCACTCCTTCTTAGTAATCCCAAGATGCCCGGCCCTATTAATGGGCCGAGATCTGCTCACCAAGCTCGGGCCAGAATAACTTTTATCCCTGAAGGCCCCAAAGTGAAAATTATAAATCCTTCAGTAAAAACTCCTATAGTCACAGCTTTAACTGTCAGTAGAAGATGAACATCAACTCTTCACACCACACAAGACTGATCAAACAGGCACGTTACCCCAGAATTGGATAACATATTACCCAGATGCCTGGACAAAAACTGATGGCTTAGGCCTGCCCATTAAAAAACCTCCAATAACAGTGGAGTTAAAAACCTCAGCCTCTCCAATCAATGTCAAAAAATATACTCTGGGCAAAAATCTAAAGATGGGATAAGGCCCCATATTCAGAAATATCTGATCTTAGGGGTCCTAAGGCCCTGTTAATCAGCCTGCAACACTCCCCTGCTACCATTAAAAAATGCCAGGAACCGGGGACTATCACCCTGTTAAAGACCTACGAGAGATCAACAACAGAGTGCAGGACATTCACCGCATGGTACCTAATCTGTGCAATCTGCCTAGCACTCTGAACCCTGAGCAGAAATGGTATACTGTTCTGTACTTAAAAGATGCTTTATTTTGCTTGCCTCTGCATAAAGATAGTCAGTTGCTGTTTGTTTTCGAGTGGGTAGACCCAGAAACCGGAACGTCTGGTCAACTAACTTGGACTAGACTCGAACAGGGGTTCAAAAACTCCCCCACTCTCTTTGATGAAGCTCTCCACAGAGATCTCAACAACTTCAGAACTATACACCCTGCTTCAACATGTGGATGGCCTGCTACTGGCAGCCAACACTAAGGAAAACTGTGAATCTGGGACCCAAGCACTATTATCTGAGCTTGCTAAACTGGCTTGTAGAGCTTCTGCCAAAAAGGCCCAAATTTGCCAGCATGAAGTAATCTTCCTGGGCTATTCACTTAGGGGCGGTAAAAGATGGCTCACTGAGCAAAGAAAACAAGCTGTTGTGCAGATACCACACAGATCTAACAGCAGACAACTCAGAGAGTTTCTTGGGACTGCTGGCTTTTGCAGGTTATGGATACCTGGGTTTGCATGATTAGCTGCTCCTTTATACCCGGTGCTAAAGGGAGATGCCCATTTCCAATGAACCCCTGAGAACCAGGAAGCTTTTGATAACACCTAAAGACTCTGACACTGAACCCTCAACTTCACTGAGCTTAGCCTGCAATTTCAGAAAGCCCTACACTAAGTTAAAATGTATATCAACTCACTCACCTTGGTTCAAAGAAATTGCAGGCATTCCTGAAGGATCAAGAACAGAGTTTTCCACTAACCGATTCAAAGAGAAAGGGAAGAACTGAATGGGTAACAAAAGCCTGTCGGGTCTGTCAATTGGTTAATGCTTACACTTCCAAGCTTCTTGCAGGAAAGCACCTATGAGGAACCAGACCAGGACAATTCTGGGAATTGGGAAGTTGACTTTACTGAAATTAAGCCAGCAATGTATGGACTTAAATATCTCCTAGTCTTTGTAGATACATTTTCAGGATGGATTGAAGCATCCCCAACAAAAAAAAAAAAAAAAAAGAAAAGAAAAAAAAAACCGGCCCAAATGGTGGTCAAAAAGATCCTGAAAGATATTTTTCCAAGATTCTGCCTGCCTAAGGTAATATGTGTCTGATAATGGGCCGGCGTTTATGGCCCAGGTAAGACAGGGGTTAGCCAGAATTCTAGGGGTTTATTGGAAGTTACATTGTGCTTATAGACCCCAGAGCTCAGGACAGGTAAAAAAAAAAAAGAACCATTAAAGTGACCTTAACGAAATTAAGCTTAGAAACTGGCATAAAAGATTGGACTATGCTCCTGCCTTCTGCACTGTTTCATGCAAGAAATACTCCCTCTGTTTCTTTGTCTAACTTCACCCCCTATGAAATTCTCTATGGTGCCCCTGCTCCAGTAAGGGACCTAACCCCAACTCTAAGACCTAACGATCCCTTCCACACCCCCTTGCTTGACAGACTTAAAGCTCTTGAAAGAACTCAGCGGTACTTGTTGAAACATCTGGCCCCTTCCTACCAACCAGGGTATGATGGGACTCCACATCAGTATCAAGTAAGAGACCTCATCTACTAAAGACGACATCAGTTGTCATTCCTGAAACCCCGGTGTAAAGGACCATACCAGGTGCTACTTATAACACCTACAGTGGTAAAGGTAGACGGAATCACTTCCTGGATCAATGCCTCTCATCTCAAGCCTGCGCCATGTCCCCACTCTGGATGGAAGCTGGAAAAGACTGGTAACCCTTTCAAACTGTGTGTTCGCCATGTGGATAAGGCTATAGACTCTCCCCTTGGCCACCAGTATTCCTAAGCATCATCAGCCCGTTCAGCAGCGATGGCTGATCAAAAATCCTACTAGACAACAAGTATGGTCTACCTCGAATACAGCCCACTGAGGGACCTGGTGGCCATCCCTCCACCCAGACATTTGTCAGCTACCTATAGGTCTTTCATATTGGGATAGCCCTGATGAACAGGATTCCATTAAAATTCCATTAAATCACTTTCGTACCATAGGTAATGGAAACCAACATTATGGATGTAGGGACACGTGAGCCAGATGCAGTTTGGCTAGCCTAGATTACTATGTTTGCCCGGCGGACTATCAAATCCACAAACAGCCATGGCTGTGTGGGGAAAAGCCGACTTCTTCTGTAAGTCATGGCGATCTGAGCATACAGGGGCTGCCTGCTGGAACCCAAACTCCTCATCAAATTCAGTACACAGCATTGGCCATATTACCAATTAGACAACCAAAATCCATCTCCCCCAGAGGGGTCTCTAGATCCTCAAATTCTGCATGGACTTTTTAACTTCGGCAAGTGCTCAAAAGGGTTGAAGGAAATTCCCCTATGTGCAGGCCTTTTTCCTCCTTTGCTCACATCCTGAACTATGCTTCTCTAATAGATCCTCACCCTCAGATTTCTGCTCCAGACTCTCTGCTGTCACTTTCACCTCAGGAATTTGATTTCTCCCCTCCAATTACTAGATCAAAAACCCAAACCTCTACCCTTTCTCAGACCATTGCCCCCTTGCTGAGGTAGCAGGTAATTAGGTACCCCTAAACCCAGACACTCCTCTATTCTTCTGTCAGTGCCCACAATGGGTCCCAACAGGTCCTCTTACCTGCTAACCCAAAGCTCAAACCAGCTGAGAAGAGCCCTCAGACCCCTATCCAAGATGTAATAAAAATTACCTTTAAAGTTGCATTGTCAACACTGAATACAGGTTACTAAGAATTTAAAATCCCTCACAGGCTTTTTGAGATACTCACTCCCATCTTCCCCTCTGCTCTACTTGCTCTACTGCTCAAGTTTTTTTTGCTAGCAAAATCCCAAACCCCTTTCCCATTAGTCTTTTAATCTCTCCTTCCTGATTCTCAGATGCATGGAGCTGCTCTCACCCCCTGCCTTCCAATCTTCCCCCTCTGTACCAAGACCACAGAAAATTCTTAAGTGACCTTCTACAGAAGTCTTCACCATGACTGACTTTAGGACTTTCAGCAAAATAATCCCTATGAAAGAGTTCAATGTAGATAAACTTCCTCTTTTCTTGTTGCCCTGTTCTAGTTGCCACTGGCTGGAAAAATCAGCACTCCTAAGCTAGACACCCCTTACTAGTTTTTCACAAAATATGTGAACAAGGCCTCTGGCCTTGAGCTGGAGCTTCACAGAGATTGCTACATTTCTAAGATAAAGAAGTTACCAACTGGGCTCCATTTTAACAGCTGGCAGGGAGAAAAAAAAAGAGAAGACAAAAGCTCTCCCCCTCCCAGATGTCCTTAAAAAGTTAACTTGCCAAAATAGAAGAAATAAAACAGAAACAAAAACTGCTTTTTGTGAACTTCTGCAGACTGTGATATTCTGAGCCCATTCCCTTACATGTTGGCTACAAAATTCTGAAACAACCTAAACTTGGGGTTCAGAGGATTAATTGATTACAACAGAAGCAATGCTCTCTACATCCTTTTGCAACCAAATAGGACTGCTTCCCTAGCTTCGGTGCTATCTTAGGTGCCTTTCCTTGTCTGTTCCTTCAACAGTATAATTCTATATACTTAATTATTGTTTATGTGTTCATAAAATGGTCAATAGATGTGATTAATTATGTAATGGTGCAGATGTTTCCCAGAGTGCTCTATCATGACACAGGTTCATTTAAAGTTCAAATAGGGGGGGCATAAAACCCGGTTCCGCTGGGAACCTGTATCCCTCACTTTAGCCATCCTATTTGGAATAAGAGTTGCTGCAGGTGTGGGCACAGGAACCACTGACCTAGTCCATGGGACACAACAAATGACTCAATGAGAAGCAGCAATAGACCAAAGCTTAAAGATATTAAAAACCTCAATCCCAGCTTTACAGGAATCTTTAACCTCTCTCTCCGAAGTAGTTTCACAGAATAGACGACGGTTGGACCTCCTCTTCATGAGAGAGGGGGCCTTTGTGCTGCAATGAGGGAAGAATTTTTTTTTTTTATGCTGACAATACTGGAGTTGTAAAAGAATCTATGAGTAAATTAAGAAAACGCCTTGAAGAGCGTCAACGAGAGACAGAGGCCCAAAAAGCGTGGTTTGAGTCTTGGTTCACACAGTCCCTTGGGTTAACTACGCTTTTATCTGCCTTGGCCAGTCCATTAATAATCCTCATATTATTGCTAACTGTAGGGCCCTGTTTGCTCAACCGTGTAGTTTCCTTTCTCCAAGCTCAAATTGGACAAGTTAAACTTATGGTAATCAGACAACAATATAACTCACTAGCAGACATAATATGTGACACCCCCCAATGATCACTTTTTTGATTAAAAGTAACCAGAACAAGAAGTGGGAAATGAAAGGTTTATTAAATAGGTACTTGTCACTTCCTGTTTTTCTGTATGCTTAACAAAACACTGTTGAAATCTTGAGAACTGTTTGCTAATCTTGTTCCCAGAATGTGTTGTCCCCAACTGCCAAACTGCAGAATGTACTCCCTCACACATTTGCAAGCAAACCGCCCACTCACCCTGACCCATCAATAAACTTCACACCCTGCCTTCTCCAAAGAAAGTACATAAGCTTTGCTTAAGCTATTCTCAGGGCTCTCTGCTAAATTCAAGTGAGCTCTGAGCTGCAGCATGCTGGACCCCCAATACACATTTTGCTGTTGCATGATACAGTCTCTTGGTGGTTTCTTCCTAAAATGCTCACTCGACCATTCCATTGGTACAATCATTAGTGTGAACTTTGCTTTTTGTGTCCAGAATATTACTGTGATAAAATGTATATGTAGGTCAGGTGACATGAGTATTTCTTCCACCATTTCTGGGAGGAATATTTTCAAGACCTAATAATTAGTATTGGGGTTATAAAGACGTGTACCCTGTGTCTATGGATATAGAGATAATGCATGAATAGACAATACTGTGTTTAAATAATATAACAGGTTCCACTTTAAATAATGTATTGAATTGATATCTGAAAATATATAAGAAATCATTTATTGATATACAATCATTCATTCCAACCAGTTATACATCTAATGGTAATATTATGGTTATGGTTCATTATCTAGGGTGTGTGAGATTTCCTTCAAAAGTAATTATGAAAATGAAAAATAATGTGTTTGGAAAGAATTCTCATGAAAAGACCAGTCAAGAAACATGGAGAAATATATGTGTTCTGAAGTAGAAAGTGATTGAAAGTGAAACAAATGCCAATAAAATTGCAAACTTATGGATGAAATATATATCCAATGATGTGCATGAACTAAAGAAATAGTAATGTACAAGTGTTGAAAAAAATGAACTTCAAAATACACATCATGTCCCATAGGAGTCTACTTGCATTGATGTTAAACTGAGTCAGTTACTGTAGAAATATTAGGATTTGTATACACCATTCACTTAAGTTAGTTTTCAGTGTTGGAAACAAATAGGTATTCCAGGTGGATGAATATTTCTGAAAATAATCTTGTGAAAAGATTATTATAAATCCACATACATGAATATGAATGAATTTAGGAAATGTATAATAAGACACATATATTTCATATTTTGAAAAATCTGGAGAGTATATATATATATATATATATATATATATATATATATATATATATATATATATATATAAACACACACAGATATTAAAAATTAGCACTATATGCCAATTGAAATTCACCATGAAATATATATTATCCACAGATCAAAAATATTCATTTTACTGAACATGGATTTATATATAATGTTGTTCAGCTAGGAAGCTCACCCATAGGGTGAATGTTCAGTTCCAATAGCGTTTAGGAGGAGTGATCTCTTCTCACAATTTGTATCTGCCTATTCAGGTACCACACAATAGTGTACATGTGGTACCAGGTAGGATTATACATGTGCTTATAAAAATACATGTGCTGCATACGCTACAGTGAAAGGGAGACAGGAATTCATATATTTGTTAACTTTAAAAACACATTGAGAACTATTTCAACAAAAAAATGAGTAGATTTATAACTCCTACTCTATATAATGCAAAAGGCAAGTCCAACTATACACTGTGCCTTTTCTGTACTGCTTGTATTTCAATTCTGTTTGGGTTATTTTTCTCCATCATATTAGGATTAGTAGACAGAGTTTAGTAGGGTATGGGGTAGTGTCAGTGTTTCAGTATTTCAAATGGAAAATTGGAAAATGAATCCAATGTGTATGCAAATATGTGCTACACAAAAATCCACCCACTCTCATCCAGAACAATTACTTGACATTACCTTCGCCCCAATTAAGACACAATTAGAGGAGAAGAGTTATAAAATTTGTGAATACATATCTGGAATGGAAATTGCTCAGGAGTTCACAACTTTGGAGGTGCAAGAGGAGTTTCCAAAAGTAAGGGACAGGATAAAACTCCACAATCATGGAGCTCTGTTGGCCTAAAGACTTCTTGAAAAACTTCCTCTGAGGTTGGGCACTTGAAATATATGTTGTTGTCAGGAGCTTTATCTTCCTTTATAGTGAGACCATCAAAGCTGGGTCTGCATATATGTGACCTGGAGGACATGGTCTCTTATATTCCAATGAACATTAGGCAGCAGTGCTGAATTCTCTCTTTATAGATATCTGTGGCCACTGGGGGCTAAGTGTCTCTCCGTGTGGACTGTGAAGCTATTTGGTCATCCTCCACTTTTTGTGGTGTTTCTTGCTGCTGCATTGGGAGTTTGGTATTTGCTTCTCGAAAAACAAAAAGTTCAACTGGGACACAGTGCTGGAGGGAGTTCTGTCATGTGTCGTGTGTCAGGGTCTGCAGGAGAATGCACCAAATAGGCTTCTATCACACATAGGTTGCCCCCTTGACCATAGCAACCTGATTCTGAACATTGCCCTGAAATTTCTCCATATAACAAGATGCCTTTACATACAAGGTTCTGCTGGCTGCACCATGTCAGTCGCAACCCATTTGGAAGTAAATGGCAGATCCACATGGCCCCACCACAGATGTTTTATCACACACATGCACAACACTGTTCTATGACGACTAATTAGGAGGCTCCAACGTACTGACATCTCTGTTCTACACCATTATCATGAAACCCAGTCAATCAAGGCACTGTCTTGTACACTCGAATTAGCAACAGTACATCGAAGGTTCTCCAGTGCCACCTGGTCAAGGGAATTTCAAGAATGTCATGGTATTTATGTAGCCATTTTTCAAGGATGAAGTTGGAGGCACTGTGGGTTTCCATTCATTCAGGAACCATTAAAGGTTGAGGAAGATCATTTCAATGAAAGCTCTGGAGAAATTTCACAGGCAAGGCTTCCCAAAGAGTGGGCAAAAGGTTACATGAAGCCAGGCACATAGAGGTCTACAATGTGAGGTCCATGTGTGTTTTGACTCTCAACTATGGATTCCAAGGCTTTCAGAATAAAATCATATGGTATCATGGCTGAGATTCCCTGTGCTCTGTGGAAAGCCGCCCTTGGTCTAGATCTCAGTTTCCAAGGGCGACTCTCATGCGTGGCCTCCAAAAATGCCAACACAAATCATGGCAATTCTTCTCTGAGGTCAGTTCCACAACGCAGTCTCAAAGGGGAATCACATCAGAGTTTAAACCCCGATGGACCCAGTCATCTTTTCCAACCACCACACTAATGACCACAATTAAAACCAAAACACTTCCACATAGCCCTCATATTCTTCCATATAGATACTAATCATAACCTCTGGCTGGAGGTTTCCATGAGGGGCACATCCAAAGACAGTGTCCAAAATACGTTCTCTTGCCCCTCATTTGCGTAAAGTCATTGTGGCCGGGACACCTTTCCTGTGAACAAGGAGTGATCAAATTGGCCTGCTCTTAATACTGCTCTGATTCTCCAATTTAAGGCCTACTGACAGTCAGGTATAGATTCTTTATGTGATTTGGAGTCATGAGGAAACCCAAGCACCTCTGCAGGGCTTTGAAGTACTAATTTTACCCAACGGATTCCTATTCTCACTTGATGGATGTCAGGAAACTAATAGAGAAAGGCAAGAAGCTTCATCCACTATAACTGATCTTTTTGCCATTTTGGTTTTGGATGCACACATGGCATCTTTTTTAGATCCATCTGGTTTTGAGAATCTAAGCCACAACCTGACACAGGGCCAAGATACTGATTCAGACACATCCATTTCCAAAGCAATTAAGGAAAGAGCCACAGGTGATGCCCAATCATTTCCATTTGAAAACTATTTTCTTCAGGCTTCACAAAGTGTGACCTGAGGCAAAGATATTTCTGACATTCAGGGCAACAGAAAAATAGGTAAGTAAAAGGCCCAAAGCAGGGTTTCTCCACTGAGACTTTTCTATTCACACTGATATTTGAGATTTCTGAGATGATCACATTTCCTTCAGCTATTCAGTACATGGCCCTTTCACAGAGCTTGGAGGTGGTACATATCTTGGACACAAAACCAGGAGCCTATTCTGGAGAGTTGAGAGAATTCAGGAAGAAAACTGAAACTTAGGAATATAATAGGTGTTGCACATCAATAAGGCTGCCCACTCTCTATTCATACATTGGGCAGGATGAATGCTGGGAGCTTTCTACTAGACACAACACATCCATTGATGCATTCTCTTTTCTATTGTCTACAACCACTGACACAGTAAGATACACAGACATAAAAACACTCGCCTTGCCAAACGACATACAAGAAACAGTCTACCCCAAAACAAACAAACCGACTTTCCTACCTATTCTCAGAACATGAGACAAAACCACATACTCACACCCACACTCAAAAAGGCACCTCCTTCCCCCAAGTAGGTCTCTGACTATATGGAGTGTCCTCTGACTGGTGAGCCATATTTCGTTCCCCCGAAATGGCCTGTACGGTCTCAGATCTGTCTCCTTTTTCAACTCAGTGAAGTTGCCAGCAGTCAGTGGTGAGCAACTACCTACTTTCCCAGGAAAGGACCCTCTTCATAGCTATTCTGTCATTTGACCATCCTCACATCAGTAGGTACCAAGAAAGACTGACTATGTCCATGGTAAATACAAACAATTGAGCCCAATGGGACGGGGACTGGGACTGGCTCTGGGTGCCTGGCTTCCTGGATACCAAGTTCAGAGAGTTCCATCAACAAGGAAGTTAAGTAGGTCAATTCTTTCAGGAACTGAGTGAGGTCACTGCCGTGACAACCACTTTGTCCTAACAATTGCTTCAGTTGCTTCCAAGTGTCCCATGAGATGGAGGCTGCCCCTACTTCCTGTGACACTTTCACAAGTTAGAATGGTATGTAAACCATAGGCACCCAGGAACAGCTCTCCACACAGACATGGTTTGGTCCATCTTCTCTACATTAAGAAGAGAGAGGCTGATTCAGACACATCCCTTCATTCTGACCAGGGTTTTTGCATTGGAAGATGACTTTTGCTCTCTTAGTTCCTCAATAGCTGCCTACATCTTATCCAGGGATCATTTCTGCATGGACATTTTAGGTTCTCAGCAGGTGGAAGATCCCCTACATTCCTGTATTGTAAGACGAACTCTGTACCTGCTCTTCTGTAAAGTGAGATTGAGAAAAGAGTGTATGGTTACGGTTAATAACAGGTTCTATTTGGGTTCGGAATCATTGTGCAAGATGATTAATGGTATTGGGAACCTGCAATATTTTCATGAATATACAGGGGAAATATAAGTTTGAAAACAGAAATCCAGGTAAGATTTGAAGCCCAGAAAGGCATTAGGCCTTTGAGTGGGATACTTAGCTTTGAATTATATTCTGCACAGATGTCTCAGATGAATCGATATACAATTGCCTTGTAAATTGGATGATTGAATGTCAAAGAGAACATCCAGTCAAAAAGTGATAGTCGGTACGATTAAGACGAAAGTCGGTAGGTTTAGAAAGAAGAGTGAGTATAAGAGTGGGACCAAAAGTTCTTTAGCAATAGGCTTTCGGGTAGACGGTGAATGTAAATGTCAGCACATGTGAAGAGTCAGTCACAATAATGAACTGGGATAATATGTAGGGAAGCAGAAATCAATAGAGACATTAGGAAATCAGGCAAAGTATAAATTGTGTGGTAGGATTAGACATTTTCAACAGGATTGAGGTTGAATATATAATCTTAGGAAGAAACAAATATGTATTCACCAATAGTATTGACATTAGAGAGCATTAGGCAACCTGGACATGGACTTTTTTAGTAACGCATGCTCACTTTCACTTAGGCTTTGGTACAATCATAAGTGTGACATTTTCATAATGTGTCCAGAATATTACTGTGATAAAATGTATATGTAGATCAGGTGACATGAGTATTTCTGCCAACATTTCTGGGAGCTACATTTTGAAGATGAATAAATTAGTATTGGGGATACAAATAGATGTACCCTGTGTCTATAAATATAGAAATAATGCATGAATAGACCATACTGTGAATAAATAATAAAAGTGGTTCAAACTTTAAATAATGGATTGAATTGATATCAGAAAATATACAGGGAATCTTATATTGATATACAATCATTCATTCCAATCAGTTACACATGTAATGGTAAAATTAGGGTTATGGTATATCATGAAGAATGTGTGAGTTTTGCTTCAAAATGATTATGAAAACCAAAATGAATGTGTTTGGAAATAAGTGTCATGAAAAGACCATTCAGGAAACTAGGAGTAATACATGTGTACTGAAGCAGGAAATGATTGAAAATGAATCAAATGCGTATAAATTTGTGAACTTGTGGATGAAATATATATCCTATGATGTGAATAAACTGAAGAAATTGTAATGTACCAGTGTTGAACAAAATGAACTTCAAAATACACATCATGTCCGATAGATTTCTACTTGCATTGATGTTAAACTGTGTCAGTCACTGTAGAAATATTAGGATTGTATGCACCATTCACTTAAGTTAGTTTTCAGTACTAGAAAACAAATATGTATTTCAGGTTGATGAATATTTCTGAGAATAATCTTGTGAAAAGTTGATTATAAATCCACATACATGAACATAAATGAATTTAGGGAGTGTATATAAGACACATATATTTCATACTTTGAAAAATCTGAAGAGTGTATATATATACAAAACACACACAGACAATAAAAAGTAGCAATATATATGCCAAACAAAATTCATCATGAAATATATATCATCCATAGATGCAAAAATATTTATGTTACTGAACATGGATTTATGTAAAATGTTGTTCTACTAGGAAGCTCACCCATAGATTGAATTTTGAGTTCCAACAGCGTTTATGGGGAGTGATCTCTTCTCACAATTTGTATCTCCCAAGTCAGCCTCCTCACAAGAATGTACGTGTGATTCCAAGTAGGATTCTATATGTGCAGATAAAAATACATGTGTTGAATAGGCTACAGAGAAATGGAGACAGGAATTCACATATTTGTTAACTTTAAAAACACATGGAGAACGATTTCAATTAAAAATTAACTAGATTTATAACACCTACCCTATATCATGCAAAAGGCAAGTCCAAATATACACCATGCCTCCTCTGAACTGCTTGTATTTCTATTCTGTTTGGGTTATTTTTCTCCATCATATTAGGATTAGTAGTCAGAGTGTAGTAGGGTATGGGTTAGTGTCAGTTGTCCCGGCCGGCCGCACACATCAATGTGGGCAAGGAACCTAGTTGGGGAGGAATGAAGGGACAAGAGACACGAGAGATTACAGCAAGACTGGAGTTCTGATCATGCTGCAAACTTTTATTGTTCTCACATGGGAATTTATATGTTGTGGATGGGAAAGCTCTCTTATCGGCAGTTGCTGGATGTCTTCAGAAAGTTTGATAACCTCAGGATGTTGCAGGAAGACAGATGGCCGCAGGATGTCTCAGGGAGATAGATGGCTGCGGGATGTCTCCCAGGCAGGATATCTCCCAGGGGGCTGTTTCTTTTCAGTGTCAGGCTATTCTTTGAAGGAGAACTTCCTTCTAGCCCCTGACCTCTCTTTCTTATATAAAATATTTGACCATACCTTACAGGCCAATGTTTTAGGGGGTGATAGAGGCTCTGTTTCTCTAGCAGGCCTTAGAATATCTCCTGATTCGGGAGAGCATGTTTACTAGGAGATTTCGTGGTGGCCTTGGCATGTTTTGGGAGGAGACGGCTTTGAGGGGGAAGCAGGCCGACCACCATGCACCAGAGCGTGTCACTAAGAGGTCTTCTGTTTTGGGATCCGTGGATACATCCTCCTGCAGTCCATCCTGCACCCTCCGTTATTATGGCCTAACGTCCTCACTCCATGGGTTCATCCTCCCCCAAGTGGAGGGGCCCATGGAGGACGAACCCTTATGGCAATGGCAGAAGATGGTTGGTCAGAGCTGTTACTTATAGTTTAATGTAAGAAAGAGAGAAATGTGGGGATGTAAACTTAAGAAATAAGCCTGTGAGAAGGGTAGAACATCCTTTTAAATGTTGGCAGCATGGTCTTCCATCTCCAGGCGATGATAGTGGACCTGTATGGGCTTAGAGGCCAAAATATTAATCTGTTCTATAATAAATTGTACAAGCCTGTTTATAATGCAGGGTCCTATGGACACCATTAAAAGTAAACCCAACAAAGGGCCTAATAGGGGAAGAAGGTAGGGTAGAAATCCATTAAACGCAGTCTAGAGGGGATTTTCAAAAAGTTCCCTTCATCTCTTTTCTAGATCTTCTTGAAGCTGCTTAATTTTAGTGCGTACTATGGCTGATTTATTGGCATTAAAGCAGCATCGTTCCCCTAAGGCCAAGCAAATACCTCCCCGGTTAGCTGTCAGTAAATCTAAGCCTTCTCTGTTTTGAAGGAACACTTCTGCCAGGGAGTCTACTAGGTCCTGCAAATCTTTAATGGTTCCTGATATAGTTTGTACATCATTTATAAGTTGTTGAGACAGGCGACGCTAAGAGTGTATAGCCATGCCTAAGCCAGCTGTACCTGTGGCCACAGTAGCTGTTATTCCAAGGCTGGCAACGAGTGGTAAGGCCTGTATTGCCCGCCTGTGTCTTTTGACTGAGGTGTCTAGACTAGGAATGCATAGAGTTTCGTCTCCTGGGACAATAGTTATATCAGGGAGTAATAAAGCAAGAACACGGCCAACGGTCCAATTCGATGGAAGCCTCGGGAAGGCCGAGTTTCCTCCACACATAAAAACTGTGCCATTGGAGGGACAAAGAGATGGGGTGGATGAGGAATAGTTTTGTACTGTTGAGCAATTTCCAAAGGAAGTAACTCCAACATCAATATCATAGGTATTATTTTGCATCGTGCCTAAAAGACATATTGTAAAAGTGCCTATAGACTGTACTTTTAAATGAAATCTGGGTTGGCATTTATTATCATCATCTATGATAGAATTAATAGGAACTGCCATAGGCATGATTGCCCCTGTTGTCATGGAGAGCCAGGAATCACCAGCAAAGTTGGGGTTGGAATTATTAAGCAAGGAGAAGGTAGTTTCCAAAATATCTAATGTATTGTTATCTAAACCTGGGAGCTGGCATTTTGGCTATATTAAGGGATGATATGTGAGCTCAGGGATTTGGGGTTTCAAAAGTTTGATTATCTGAGGATGCTTGACAGCATAAGGGAATCCTCCACCATCAGTGACCCCTGTAGGTGCCTTAATGGGGCAGCAGGAGGGTTTACCAACAGGGCCTTGGCACCCAGCTGACTGTAGCTTGGTGTATTTGCCTTCTCCTCCCCGGTCAAAAAGAACGGGGGTATAATGAATAGTGGTCCCTCCTGCTGCATGAGTTTTAGTTAGGGAGGCTTCAAAAAATTGTTCTCCCTGCTTGTTAACACAAATTGAGGCCGACGCATAACAAGTGGCATGCATCGCTTGGGTATGCGTTCAAGTTGCAGAACAATTTTGGAGAGCTTTACTTGTACTAGGGGGAATAATCTTTGGCTTGTTAACACATACCAATTTAGGCTGATGAACTCCTCTGAGTTTATGGTCAACCTCGGCCCGGAGGTAAGCCACCTTAGTCATGCAGTCAGCAGTCTGGGTCAAAATAGTGGGAGCCTGAGTCCAAGATCCTCCCTTGCGTTCACAGGGAGGGCCAAAAAGGTACTCCATGATGTTGGAAGGTGGAGGGCCAAAGCCTCCGTGTACAATCCTGTTCAGCATAAGTGCCTTAAGTAGGATCCTCCCACAGATTGTTGGCTGCATCTGAAAAAGAGGAAAATTTGTCCTCAGGGGGAGGGCCTCCATCCCCGTGTTGAGGTAAGCCATTAACCTGTTTAACCAGGCGTTCTGGTAACCATCTTGGGGCTGCTTGCTCTTCGTCCAAAACACAAGCTGAGCCTCGTCCACAGATGAGGACAGGACCTGGGCGTTTCCATTTATTTGTAAGGGGATTGTGCCACATAACAAGTGGGCGAACAGAATTGGACGAGGATTGCCTGTGTCAGTCTGCAGCCGAATGGTCTTCATTGTCTAGGGAAAGAAAAATAAGGGCAAATAATGCATGATTAAGGCGATGCCTGTGAGTGGTAAATACAAGTGCAGAAGCATTAATGCGGGTTAGCCAAGTCTTTAGGTAAGGTGGGCACGTTCCACAATGCCTGAGGCTTGTATGGAATTCCAGTAGTATGCCAAATTTGCGAGGTAGCACAAAACTGTTTAAACTTGGCACTGGTATATGCAGGACAATTATCTTTTTTTTAATATGTATTGGTTTACCCATTACAGAAAACGCTGAAACAAGATGAGAAAGGACATCTTTGATAGCCTCTCCAGAATGTGGTGATGCGAAAATAAGGCCACTGAAGGTATCTACAGAAACGTGTACATATTTGGTTTTTCAAAATTCAGAAAAATGAGTAACATCCATTTGCCAAAACTGATTGGACAGTAATCTTCGGGGGTTAACTCCCAAGTGTTGAATGGGGAGGGAGACAGGGCAACCAGGGCATGCTTTTACTATTTCTCGTGCCTGTTGCCTGGTAATTTTACATAGTTATCGAAGGTTCTGGGAATTTAGATGGTGAAGATTGTGTAACTCCGTGGCCTTTTGAGTGCAGCCAACAAAAATTGGAAAGATGAAACGAGTTGCTGCATCAGCTTTGGCATTACCTTGTGTTAGAGGGCTGGGAAGATCAGAGTGTGCCCTGCTGTGTCCTAAGAAAAATGGGTGTTGTCTGCCCTGAATTAGCTGCTGAAGCTGGTGAAACCGATGGGCGACATTGGAAGAAGCCTTAATGGTGGGTGAAATCTCAAGCAGGCGCACAGAATGAGCAATGTAGGCACTGTATGTATAAATATTAACAGGATTATCAAAAAATGTTTTAAAAACTTGTGTTATTGCAAACAATTCCACAAACTGTGCTGAATGATAGACAGTATAAAAGGTGTTAGGCTGGTTATTGACAACAAAGACTGCTCGGCCATTACTGTAACTGTCTGTAAATACAGTAAGGGCTTGAGGAATGTGAGCCTTTTGAGTAATTTTGGCAAAAATAAATGGATGTAACTGGACAAAATGTAAAAGGGGGTCATTGGGTAGGTGGTTATCAATTGTTCCCAAAAAGCCTGATAAGGCAATACGCCATTCATCCTCCGTCTGTAGTAAAAATTGGATTTGGTCTTTAGTATATGAAATTAAAATATTATCATGGTCTTTGCCAAAATGTTGTCGAGATAGCAAACGACTTTTAAAAATAATAGAAGCTACCTGAGCAAGAAAAACAGTAATAACCTTGGAGAATGTGGTGGGTAAATGGACCCAAAGCAAAGGCAGCCTTTATTTCTAAAATGTGTATTTCGTTGCCAAAATATTCCTGTGGGTGTATGAGGAGTGTGTAAAATAACCAGAACCAGAGGAAGGTTATAAGAATGTTCTGTAAAAAACTGTTTGGCAATGGCTTCTGTGACTTGGTTTAATGCCTGTCATGCCTCGGGAGTAAGTTTTTGAGGGGAGGAGGGGTGGGAATCACCTCTCAAAATATCATTAAGGGACAAAAGTACACAAGGTGGTAATTTTAAATATGTTTTTAGCCATTGAATATTCCCCAGGAATTTTTGAAAATCATTAAGGTTTTGAAGATGGTCCACCCATAGTGGTAACTTAGGAATTTGGATCTGATTATCTTGAAGTTTAAGGCCCAAATAGGTATAACAGTACTGTGTTTTAACCTTATTAGGAGCTATCTGTTGTCCCAAGGAAGTGAGGATTTTGTAAATGTCCAAGTAACAATTATTAAGGTCATGGTTATTAGGTGCAGCAATTAACAAATCATCCATATAATGTAAAATATAAATTTGTGGCCATAGCTCTCTCACAGGGTCTACTGCTTGAGCAACGTATTTTTGGCAAAGACTAGGGCTGTTGGCCATACCTTGGGGAAGAACCTTCCATTGAAATCTCTGCATAGAGCCCTGAAAATTAATGCGAGGGAGACTAAAGGCAAAATAGGGTCTATCCGCAGGATGTAAAGGAATGGTAAAAAAACAATCTTTTAACTCAATAATCATTTTACAATAGTTTTTGGGAATAGCCACTGGTGTGGGAATGCCTGGCTGTAGTGCTCTTATTGGGCACATAGCTTTATTAATGGCACACAAATATTGTAAAAGGCACCACTTGCCTGATTTTTACTTGATAACAAAAATTGGAGTATTCGATGTTGAGGTTGAGGGCTCTACATGGCCAGCTGCCAGCTGTTCCTGCAATAACGTGGAGGCAGCCTCCATATTTTCTTGGGTAAGTGGCCATTGATGCACCCACACAAGAGTCTGAGTTTCCCAAATAATTTTATCTCCATGGGGTACAGGAGAGTCAGAGACCAACACTAAAAATCCGAATACCCAAGTCCATATGTATTTGTTTTTTGTATGGGTTTTATTGGCTCAACCAGTCCTTGTCTCAGTCTCCCAAGGCCTGTACCAGGGACAAAATTTATATGACGCATTTGATGAGTTACCATGGAATTGGGACTGGCATGAATAACTTCCATTTGACTCAAAATATCTCGGGCCCATAGGTTAACAGGGAGGTCAGGAACAACGAAAAGAGTGACAATTCCCTTATTACCCTCTTTATAAGTCCAGCTAAGAGCCGTAGAGCTGACCAGAGGATTTTTTGACTGTCCTATCCCTTTAAGGTCAGTCAAGGATGAGGTGAGGGTCCAAGCTGATGGCCAATATTTTTGAGAAATAATTGTGTCATCAGCTCCAGTATCTAGAATTCCTTGGAATTCCTTTTCTTCAATAAGTAAGGAAATTGTGGGTCTTTTGTGAGAAACGGGTTGAACCAAATTTACATCAGACCAGCCTAAGGAGGCAGTCCCCTGTGGTAGGTTTGGGCGGTGGAAGTGCCTCCTTGATTCAAGGGAAGGAGTATTAATTGTGCAAGACTTGTTCGTGCTGGGATGGCCACAACTCCATTAATAGCTGTGGCCAGTATTTTTTTCTCCAGTGAAATCATTATTATTAATGCCATGGAAGACCTGAACACCATGTAAGTTAGTAGAGGCTCTCCCAAAAATAAGGGCACACATATGAGATTGAGGGGGACCCATAATTCCAGTGGGTATTATCTGGGGTCCTTGCATTGAGTCCAATATAGTATCGGTGGTGGCACAGAGGTCCAATCCTGCGCTGCCTGGAGTGGCTAGTTGGAGGGAGGAAATTGTGGAGAAGAATTTTGAGGTAGGTTGGGAGTTTGGGAGGGAACAAATCTTATTGCCCCTGGGTTTGTCCTGGGGGATGTCGTGGCCCGGGGCTGGCCCCGCAGGGAGTTTCCCAAGAAGCAGGAAAAAATAGGCTGTCTGAGGGCATTTGTCTTAGATCTACACTCACTGGCCCAGTGATGACCTTTACCACATCTAGGGCAAAGGATAGCTTGGGGCGGTATAGCCCCAGTTGAAGGAGACGCTATTCCTAGGCTTTTTTTGCCTGTCGGACACTTGCCTGCAAAATGGCCAGGTTGTTTACAAGTAAAGCAAGTACGTGAGCCAGGATTGTGAAAGGTCTTGGTAAAGGTGGCACCTAGGGCAAGACCCATGGCATGGGCTGCACCTACCCCTGCATAGAGTCTAATAAAGTCAGAAAGTTTCCCTTTATCCTTATGTGGTTGAAGAACATCCTGACATGCCGGGTTGGCGTTTTCAAAGGCAAGATGTTTTACAAAAGCGCTTTTGCTTTCGCTTGGTCCAAGCAAGCATTCCACAGCTAGGTTAAGCCGGGGAACAAAGTCGCTATAAGGCTCGTCGGGCCCTTGTCAAATTTTTGCCAGGGAAGTGGTAGCCGAGGCTTTTGAGGGAGGTGTCTCCAAGCATGTAAGCCAGCCATCTGAATCTGCATCAAAAGTCCAGCAGGGAAATGTGCCTGTTTAGTTTTATTGTCAAAAGGCTCATTGCCCACTAGCTTAACATAAGTCCTGGATTTAGAGAAGGCCTTAGTTAAAATTTTTTGAGCAGTTTCCCGACAGTGCTCTTTGAAATCTGCATTCCATAACAGGAATTCTCTGGCACTGAGGGTAGCTTGGTCTAAAAATTTCCAATCATTGGGAGTAAGTCATTGTGTGCTGTGGCTTTCTAATAAAGCCAACGTGTAGGGTGCAATGGGGCCATAGTGAGCACAAGCCTTTTTAAGTTTTTCAGGAAAATGCAGGCTTAATTTTTTGTAGACTCTGGGTTCCTGCCTGCCTAGGGCTGAACTTCTCATCCTCTGAGTCCTGATCTCCTTAATCCATTTCCCCGCTTCCTCCTCTTTATCCTCGTCTAATTCTTTGACCTCAGCCTGGGCAGGCTTATCTATCAGACTGGTGGTGACTGGGAAGGCGAGCACAGGTCAATGGAGTGGCTTTGCCTTTGTATTAGTCCACTGTAGGCCAGTTGCTTTGACTCCATACCTAAGGCTAATGAAGAGAGCTCAGAGTGAAGGGATCTTAATTCTTTTAAAGGTTGGATCTGTTCCTGTGTATGTTGAAAGGATGCTCACAAAGGAGCCAGTTTAGGCAAGGGAAGTGGGGAGAAAATATCGGGGGGGGGGCATTTGTTCCCTGAAGGGCCAGAGCACAAAAGGCAGGAGGGATATAGGAGGGAGGTGGATGTGTAAGTCCTATAGGCTGTGGCAGGGTCTTGAGAGGTGGAGGGTCTTCTGAATGGTAGCGAGCTGCTTCCTTCTCCAAGGTAGCCTCCTCTACAGGGGTCAATGAGTCTCCGGTATTTAAAACTGGATAAAGGCAGTTGGTAATCATTGGAGCCTTATTCATTAGGGTGGTATTTTGAGGGGGACCAGGAAGTTTCCCACGGTCCTGGGGAGCCTGAGAAGGGTCTATGTCTATACTAACTGATGGGCATGCCGAGGGGATATGAGAAGTATTTGCATAGTCTCTTTCCCAACCTTGACAACTTTTAAGGTACCATTGTCAAAGGGTGAACTTTTAAGAATTCTATTAATTAAGTTCCAGTAAGAAAAGGTGGGAACAGGCACTTTTTCTGAGCCAAAGGATTCATAATAATCTTTTAAACAGTCTCCTACTCTAAGCCATCTTTTACCATCAATGGTCCTTTCAAGAGGAAACCATGGACACTGCTCTCTTATGTGTGAAAAGAAAAAAAATTTAAGTCTTTTTTCTTAATACGCGCCCCCATGTCTGGAAGGACTCCTTGTAGCCTGACAAAAACAAATCATGTGACGAAACTGCTTGCCCCATGGTGGGTCAATCGCCGTGTGTCATCCCCACCCTCCTCCTGGATCTGTCTCTCGGTGGTGTCTTCTGCGGTTATTGCAAGCTCCGCTTGACCAAATCTTCCAGGAGGACGGGGTCCCCCTCAATCAAAAGCTCGAGCCCCAGTCAGTGGGCGCCAGATGTCCTGGCCGGCAGGACACATCAACGTGGGCAGCGAACCTAGATAGGGAGGAATGAAGGGACAAGAGACACGAGAGATGACAGCAAGACAGGAGTTCTGATCAAGCTGCAAACTTTTATTGTTCACACAGCGGTATTTGTATGCTGGATGTGGGAAATCTCTCTTATCGGCACTTCCTAGATGTCTTCACAAGGTGAGATAACCTCAGGAAGTTTCAGAAAGACAGATGGGCACAGGATGTCTCAGAGAGACAGATGGCTACAGGATGTCTCCCAGACAGGATGTCTCCTGGTGGCTGTTTCTTGTAAGTGTCAGGCTATTCTTTGAAGGAGAATTCCTTCTACCTCTGACAGTCAGGGATTCAGTATTTCGAATAGAAATTTGGAAAATGAATGCAATGTGTATGCAAATATATGCTACCCAAAAGTCTTCCCACTCTCATTCAGAACAATGCCTTGACATTACCTTCACCCCAAGTAAGACACAATAAGAGGAGAAGAGTTAGAAAATCTGTGAATACACATCTGGAATGGAAAATGCTCAGGAGTTAACAACCTTGGAGGTGGTAGAGGTGTTTTGAAAAGTAAGGTACATGGTAAAAACTGCACAAACATGAAGCTCTCTTGGCCTAAAGACTTCTTGAGAAACTGCCTCTGAGGTTGGGCACTTGAAATATATGTTGTTGTCAGGAGTTTTAACTTCCTATGTAGTGAGACCATCAAATCTGGGTCTGCTTCTGTGTAACCTGCAGCACATGGTTTCTTTTTTTCCAATAAACATGAGGCAGCAGGGCTGAATTCTCTCTTTGTAGGTAATTTGTTGCCATTTGGGGGCAAAGTGTCTCCCAGTGTGGACTTTGAAGCCATTTGGTCTTCCTCTACTTTTCATGGTGTTTCTTGCAGCTACACTGGGAGTTTGGTATTTGCTTCATGAAATACGAGGAGGTCAACTAGGACAGAGTGCTGGAGGGAGTTCTGTCACGTGTGTTGGTTAAGGGTCTGCAGGAGAGTGCACCAACCAGGCTTCTACCCCACATAGCTTGCCTCCTTGACAATAGAAATCTGATTCTAAACATTGCCCTGAAACCTCTCCGTATAACAAGATGCCTTTACATACAAGGGTATGGGGGCTGCACCATGTCAGTCACAAACCATTTGGAAGCCAATGGCAGATCCACATGACCCCATCACAGATGTTTTAACAAACACCTACACTCCACTGCTCTAGGCCGAATACTCATCAGGCTCCAAATTACTGGCATCTCTGTTCTACACGATTTTCATGAAACCCAGTCAATCAAGGCACTGTCTGGTACACTCATGATCATCTATAAGACATCCAAAGGTTCTCCACTGACACCTGTTCATGAGAATTTCAAAAATTTAATGGTATTTATCTAGCCTTTTTTCAAGGATGAAGTTTGAGGCACTGTGGGGTTTAATTCATTCAGGAACCATTAAATGGAGAGGAAGCTCATTTCAATGAAATCTCTGGAGAATTCTAACAGGCAATGCTTCCCAACGACAGGCTAAAAGGTCACATTAAGCCAGGCGTTTGAGGTCTACAATGTGTGATCCTTTTGTGTTTTGACTTGCAACTATGGCTGCCAATTCTTTAAGAATAAAATCATGTGATATCCTTCCTGAGATTCCCAGTGCTCTGTGGAAAGCCACCCTGGGCCTTGATCTCAGTTTCCAAGGGCGACTCTCATGTGTGGCCTCCTAAAATCCCATCACAATACATGGCAATACTTCTTTGAGGTCAGTTCCATAACTCAGTCTCTAAGGGGAATCACACCAGTGTTCAAGCCCAGGTGGCCTCAGTCATCTCTTCCAACGGCCACAAAAATGACCACAATTAAAACCAAAACACTCCCACATGGCCCTCATCTTCTTCCATATAGACACTAATCATAACATCAGGCTGTAGGTTTCCATGAGGGCCAAAGCCAAAGACAGTATCCAAAATAAGGTCCCTTGCCCCCATTTGCCTAAAGTCAGTGTGGCAGGGACACCCTTCCTGTGAACCAGGAGTGATCTAAGAGGCCTGCCCTTAATACTGCTCTGATTCTCCATTTTGTGGCCTAATGACTGTGGGGTTTAGATTCCTTATGTTAATTGGGGTCATGAGAAAACCCAAGCACCTATGGCCTAGCCTCTGTATTGATTTGAAGAACTCATTTGACCCAAAGGATCACTATTCTCAAAGATGGAGGTCAGGAACCTTACAGAGGAAGGTGAGAGACTTCATCCACAATGACTGCTCTTTTGGCTATTTTGGTTTTGGATGCACACATGGGATTTTTTTAGATCCATTAGGTGCTGAGAATCTAAGCCACAACCTCACACAGGGCCAAGAAGCTGATTCAGACACATCCCTTTCCAAAGCAATTAAGCCAAGAGCCAAAGGTGATGCCCATTCATTTCCATTTGAAAACTCTTCAGTCTTCACAAAGGGGTGGCCTGAGGCAAAGACCTTCCTGACATTCAGGGCAATAATACAATAGGTAAGCAAAAGGCCCAAAGCAGGGTTTCTCCACTGAGACTTTCCTGGTCACACTGATATCTGAGTTTTCTGAGATGCTCACCATTGCCTTCAGCTATCCAGTACATGGCCATGTCACAGAGCTTAAAGGTGGTACATATCTTGGACACAAAACCATGAGCCTATTCTGGAGTTTGGCCAAAATTCAGAAAGAAAATAGGAACTTAGGAAGATATTAGGAGTGGCCGATCCATATGGCAAGCCGCAGACCATTCATAAATAGGACAGGATGAATGCTGGTAAGATTTCTACTAGATAGGACATATGTATTGATGCACTCTCTATTCTAATGTCTACAACCACGGACACAGTGGGATACACAGACATAGAAACACTCACCTTGTCAAAAGACTTACTAGAAACATTTCACACCAAACCAAACAAAACGACTTTCCTACCTATTCTCAGAACATGAGACAAAATGACAAACCCTCACCCACACCCACACCCACACCCACACAGACCCCCAAGCAGGTCTGTGAAAATATGGAGTGCCCTTTGACTGGTGGGCCATAATATATTCCCCCATAATGGGCTGTCCTGTCTCAGATCTGGTCTCCGTGTCCAACTCTGTGAAGCTGTTAGGAGCCAGCGGTGAGCCAGTACCTTCTTTCTCAGGAAAGGCCCCTCCTCAGACCTTCCTGGCATTAGGCTATCCTCACATCAGTAGGTACCAAGAAACACTGTCTCTGTCCTTGGAAAATCCAAACAAGTTTGAACACTGGGACATGAACTGGGACTAGCTCTGGGTGCCTGACTTCCTGTATCCCAAGTTCAGAGAGTTCCTTCATCAAGGAAGTGAGGTGAGGTCACTTCCTTCAGGAACTAAATGAGGTCACTGCCTTGACAACAACTTTGTCCTAAAAGTTGCTTGTAAGAGTCCCATGAGATGGAGGATGCACCTACTTACTCTGACATTTTCACAAGTTAGAATGGTATATCAACCATAGGCACCCGGGAACAGCTCTCCACACAGGCCTGGTTTGGTCCATCTTCTCTACATTAAAATGAAAGAGGCTGATTCAGACACATCCCTTCATCTTGACCAGGTTGTTTACCATGGAAGTTGACTTTTCCTCCCTCAGGTCCTTCATAGCTGCCTACATCTTCTTCATGGATCATTTCTCCATGGACCTTTGAGGTTCTCAGCAGGTGGAAGTTTCCCTACACTCCTGTATTGTAAGGCCAACTCTGTCCCTGCTTTTCTACAAAGTTAGATTGAGGGAACAGTGTATTGTTTGGGTAATAACAGGTTCGATTTTGTTAGGAATCATTCTGAGCGATGAATAATGGTATTGGGAACCTGCGATATTTATTTAATTATATTGGTAAAATATATGTATGAAAACAGAAATCTAGGATTTGAAGCCCAGAAGGGCATTGGGCCCATGATTGGGATACGTAGTGTTGAATTAGGTTCTGCACAGATGTCTCAGATAAATCCATTTACAATGGCATAGGACCTTTTACATTGGATGATTGAATGAGGAAGAGAACATCCAGTCAAAAAGGGATAGTTGGTAGGATTAGGTAGATAGTCGGTAGGTTTAGGAAGAAGAGTGAGTACAGGATTTGGACGGAAATTTCTTTAGCAATAGGGTTTCAGTTAGAGAGTGAATGTAAATGTCAGCACATATGAAAATTCAGTCACAATGATGAACTTTGAAAAATATGTAGAAAAGCAGATAATAATAGAGACTTTAAAAAATCTGGCAAAGTATAAAGTGAGTGATAGGATTAGACATTTTGTACACTGTTGAGTTTGAATATATAATCTTAAGAAGAAACAAATATGCAGTGACCATTAGGATTGACATTTGAGAGCATTAGGAAACCTGGACATGGATGCTTTTAGTAATCCATGTTCACTTTCCTTTTAGGCTTTGGTACAATCATAAGTGTGACCTTTGCATTTTTTGTCCAGAATATTACTGTCATAGAATGTATATGTGGATCAGGTGACATGAGCATTTCTTCAAGCATTTCTGGGAGTAAGGTTTTCAAGAGCTATAAATTAGTATTGGGGGTACAAAGAGGTGTACCCTGTGTCCATGAATATAGACATAATGCATGAATAGACCACATTTTGAATAAATAATTTAATTGTTCCCACTTTAAATAATGCATTGAATTATAAGAAATCTTGTATTGATATAATATCATTCATTTCAACCAGTAATACATCTAAATGTAATATTAGGGTTATGGATTATCATGAAAGGTGTGTGAGTATTGCTTCAAAAGTGATCCTAGAAATCGAAAATAATGTGTTTGGAAAGAAGTCTCATAAAAAGACCAGTCAAGAAACATGGAGGAATACATGTGATCTGAAGAAGAAAATGATTGAATGTGAAACAAATGCCTATAAACTTGCGAACTTGTGGATGAAATATATATCCCATGATGTGAATAAATTGAAGAAATAGTAATGTACCAGTGTTGAATAAAACGAACATCCAAATACACATGATGTCCCATAGGAATCTACTTGCATTGATGTTAAACTAGGTCAGTTACTGTAGAAATATTAGGATTTGTATGCACCATTCACTAAAGTTAGTTTTCAGTACTAAGAAACAAATATGTATATCAGGAGAATGAATATTTTGAGAATACTCTTGAGAAAATTTGATTATAAATCCACATACTTGAATATGAATGAGTTAAGGGAGTTTATAATAAGACACATATTTCATATTTTGAAAAATCTGGAGAATTTATATATATATACACACACACAAACACACACGGACATTAAAAATAGCATAATATATGCTATAGGAAATTCACCATGAAATTTATATGATCCAGAGATCCAATAATATTTATTTTATTTAACATGGATTTATGTATAATGTTGTTCAACTAGGAAGCTCACGCATAGGTTGAATTTTCAGTTCTAAAGCGCTTAGGAGGAGTGATCTCTTAAAATTTGTATCTGCCAAGTCAGCCACTTCACAAGAATGTACGTGTGGTATCAGGTAAGATTCTATAATTGCATGTAAAAATACATGTGCTGAATAGGCTACAGAGACAGGGAAACAGGAATTCACATATTTGTTAACTTTAAAACACATGGAGAAATATTTTAACAAATAATTGACTAGATTTATAACTCCTACCCTAAATAATGCAAAAGGCAATTCCACTATACACCATGCCTTCTCTGAACTGCTTGCATTTCTATTTTTTTGGTTTATTTTTCTCCACCTTATTAGGATTAGTTGTCAGAGTCTAGTAGGGTAGGTGTTAGTGTGAGGTATTCAGTATTTTGAAAGGAAAATTGGAAAATGAATCGAATGTGTATGTAAATATGTGATACACAAAAATCTTCCCACTCTCATCCAGAACAATGCCTTGACATTACAATCGCCCAGAGTAAGACACAATTAGAAGAGAAGAGTTAGAAAATCTGTGAATAAATATCTGGAATGGAATATGCTCAGGAGTTCACAATCTTGGAGGAGGTAGAGGAGATTCCAAAAGTAAGGGACAGTGTAATCATTCCAAAAACATGGAGCTCTGCTGGCCTAAAGACTTCTTGAGAAACTGCCTCTGAGGTTGGGCACTTGGAATATATGTTGTTGTCGGGAGCTTCAGCTTCGTTTGTAGTGAGACCATCAAATCAGGGTCTTCATCTATGTGACCTGGAGGACATGGTTTCTTATTTTCCACTGAACATGAGTCAGCAGTGCTGAATACTCTCTTTGTAGGTAAACTGTGGACACGGGGGGCTAAGTGTATCCACATGGGCCTGTGAAGCTATTTGGTCATTCTCCAATTTTCGTGTTGTTTCTTGGTGCTGCACTGGGATTTTGGTATTTGTTTCACGAAATACAAAGAATTCAACTGTTACTCTGTGCGTGAGGGAGTTCTGTCACATGTGGTGGGTCAGGGTCTGCAGGAGAATGCACCAAACAGGCTTATATCCCACATAGTTTCCCACTTGACCATAGCAACCTGATTCTTAATATTTCCCTAAAACCTCTGCATATAACAAGATGCCTTTACATTGAAGGGACTGCTGGCTGCACCATATCAGTCACAAGCAATTTGGAAGCCAAAGGCAGATCCACATGACCACACCACAGATGTTTTATCACACACCTGCCCACCACTGCTCTAGGCCCACTCCTCAGGAGGCTCCAACTTCCTGGCATCTCTGTTCTGCACAATTTTTATGAAAACCAGTCAATCAAGGCACTGACTGTTATTCTCATGATCAGCCACAAAATATTCAAAGAATCTCCAGTGCCAACTTGTCACGGGAATTTTAAAAATTTCATGATATATTGACCTAGCCATTTTTCAAGGATGAAGTTGGAGGCATTCTGGAACTATTAAATGGTGAGGAAGCTCATTTCAATGAAATATCTGGAGATGTCTCACAGGAAAGGCTTCCCAAAGAGTGGCCAAAAGGTCACATGAATCCTTGAAAATTGAGGTCTACAATGTGAGGTCCGTGTGTGTTTTGACTCTCAACAATGGTTGCCAAGTTTTTCAGAATAAAATCATGTGATATCCTGGCTGAGATTTCCAGTGCTCTGTGAATAGCTACCCTGGGCCTAGATTTCAGTTTCCAAGGGCGACTATCGTGCGTGGCCTCCTAAAATTCCAACACTATTCATGGCAATACTTCTCTGAGTTCAGTACGAGAACTCAGTCTTTATGCGGAATCCCACCAAAGTTCAAGCCAAGGTGGACCATGTCATCTCTACTAACCCCCACAAAAATGACTATAGTTAAAACCAAAATACTCCCACATGGCCCTCATTTTCTTCCATACAGACACTCATCATAACCTCTGGCTGGAGGTTTCCGTGAGGGGTGCAGCCCAAGACAGTGTCCAAAATAAGCTCCCTTGCCCCTCATTTGCCTAAAGTCAGGGTGGCCTGGACACCCTTCCTGTGAACTAAGAGTGATCAAATAGGCCTGCCGTTTATTTTGCTCTGCTTCTTAAATTTGAGGCCTACTGATGGTGGGATTTAGATTCTTCATGTGAATTGGAGTCATGAGAAAACCCAGTCACCTATGGGCTAGAATCTGCAGGGCTTTGAAGAACTTATTTGACCCAAAGGAGCCCTATTCTCACTTGATGGATGTCAGGAACCTTACCAAGGAAGGAGAGAGACTTCATCCACAATGATTGCTCTTTTGGACATTTTGCTTTTGGATGCATACATGGGATCTCTCTTTAGATCCATCAGGTTCAGAGAATCTAAGCCACAGAATTACACAAGGTCAAGGGGCAACAGAACAATAGGTAAGGAAAAGGCCCAAAGCATGGTTTCTCCACTGAGTCTTTACTGGTCACACTGATATCTGAGTTTTCTGAGATGCTCGCCATGCCCTTCATTTAACCAATACATGGCCGTGTCACAGAGCTTGGAGGTGGTACATATCTTGGACACAAAACCATGAGCCTTTTCTGGAGAGTGGCCAGAATTCAGGAAGCAAACAGTAACTTAGGAAGATAGCAGGTGTTGCCGATCCATAAGGCAAGACGCAGTCCATTCATAAATTGGGAAGGATGAATGCTGGGAAGCTTTCTACTAGACAAGACTCATCCATTGATGCATTCTCTTTGCTAATGTCTACAACCATGGACACAGTGAGATACACAGACATAGAAACACTCGCCTTTTCATACGACTTTCTGGAAACACTTTATTCCAAACCAAACAAACCGACTTTCGGACATATTCTCAGAGCATGAGAAAAAAACCACAAACCCACACCCACAGCCAGATAAGCACCTCCTTCCTCCAAGTAGGTTTGTGACTATCCGGAGTGTTCTCTGACTGATAGGCCATACTATGTTCCTCCAAATAGCCTCTCCTATCTCACATCTGGTGTCCATGGGCAATTCTGTGAAGTTGTCAGGAGCCAGCAGTGAGCCACTACCTTCTTTGTCAGGAAAGGCCCCTCTTCAGAGCTTTCCTGTCATTTGTCCATCCTCACATCAGTAGATACCAAGAAAGACTGACTCTGTCCTTGTTAAATCAAACAAGTGAGACCACTAGGCCTGGGACTGAGACAGGCTCTAGATGCCTGGCTTCCTGGATCCCAAGTTCAGAAAGTGCCATCACCAAAAAAGTGAGGTGAGGTAACTTCTTTCAGGAACTGAATGAGGTTACTGCCTTGGCAACCAGTTTGTCCTAACACATGCATCCAAGGTTCCCATGACATGTAGGCTGACCGTATTTCTGTGACACTTTCACAAGTTAGAATGGTATATCAACCATAGGCACCCGGGAACAGCTCTCCACACAGGCCTCATTTGGTCCATCTTATCTACATTAAGAAGAGAGAGGCTGATTCAGACAAAAGCCTTCATCCTGACCAGGTTGTTTGCCATGGAAGATGACTTTTGATCTCTCAGGACCTTCATACCTGCCTACATCTTCTCCAGCGATCAATTCTGAATGGACCTTTGAGGTTCTCAGCAGGTGGACAATCCCCTACTTTCCTGTATTGTAAGACCAACTCTGTCCCTGCTCTTTTATAAAGGTAGATTGAGGGAACAGTTTATGGTTAGGGTTAATTACATGTTTGTTTTGGGTTAGGAACCATTTTGCTGGATGAATAATGGTATTGGGAATCTGTGATATATATAAGAATATAGAGTTGAAAAATATGTATGAAAACAGAAATTTAGTAAGATTTAAAGTCCATATTGGCATTGGGCCTTTGATTGGGATACTTAGCTTTGAATTACGTTCTACAGTGATGTCTCAGATAAATCGATAATCAATGACATAGGACATTGTACCTTGGATGATAGATTGTAGAAAAGAACATCCACTCAAACAGGGATAGTCCATAGGATTAGGAAGATAGTCAGTAGGTTTTGCAAGAAGTGTGAGTACAGGATATGGACCAAAAGTTCTTTATCAATAGGGTTTTGGTAATAGAATGAATGTCAATGTCAGCACATGTGAAGAGTCAGTCACATAGGTAAACTGGGGAAAATATGTAGGAAAGGAAACATCAATAGAGACAGTAGGAAATCAGGCAAAGTATAAAGTGAGTGATAGGATTAGACATTTTAACAGGGTTGATATTCACTATATAATCTTCAAAGAAACAAATATGTAGTCACCAATAGGATGGACATTTGAGAGAATTAGGCAACCTAGACATCAATGTTTTTAGTAATCCATGCTCCCATTCAATTTAGGCTTTTGTACAAACATATGTGTGATCTTTGCATTTTGTATCCAAAATAGTACTGTGATAAAATGTAAATGTAGATCAGGTGACATAAGTATTTTTTCCACCATTTCAGGGAGCAATATTTTGAAGATGTATAAATTAGTATTGCGGGTACAAAGAGGTGTACCCTGTGTCTATGAATATAGAGATAATGCATGAATAGATGATACTGTGGATAAATAATATAACTGATTCCACTTTAAATAATGGATTAAATTTATATCTTAAAATATATAAGAAATCTTATATTGATACACAGTCATTCATTCCTATCAGTTATACATCTAATGGTAATATTAGGGTTATGGTTTGTCATTAAGGGTGTGTGAGTTTTGCTTCAAAAGTAATTATGGAAATCGAAAATAATGTGTTTGTAAAGAAGTCTCATGAAGAGACTAGTTAAGAAACATGGAGGAATACATGTGTTCTGAAGCAGGAAGTAATTGAAAGTGAAACAAATTGATATAAATTAGCGAACTTGTGGATGAAATATATATCCTATGATGTGCATAAACTGAAGAAATAGTAATGTACCAGTGTTGAAAAAAAATGAACATCAAAATACATGTCATGTCCCATAGGAATCTACTTGCATTGATCTTAAACTTGGTCAGTAACTGTAGAAATATTAGGATTTGTATGCATCATTCACTGAAGTTAGTTTTCAGTACTAGGAAACAAATATGTATTTCAGGTGGATGAATATTTCTGTGAATAATCTTGTTAAAAGTTGATAATAAATCCACATACATGAACATGAATAAATTTAGGGAGTGTATAATAAGACACATATATTTCATTTTTTCAAAAATCTGGAGAGTGTATATATATATATATATATATATATATATATATATATATATATACACACACACACACACACACACACTCACACAGACATTAAAAAGTAGCAATATATATGCCAATCAAAATTTATCATGAAATATATATAATCCACACATCCCAAAATATACTTTTTACTGAACATGGATTTATATATAATTTTGTTCAGCTAAGAAGGTCACCAATAGTTTGAATTTTCAGTTCCAACAGCATTAAGAGGAGTGATCTCTTTTCACAATTTGCATCTGCCAAGTCAGCAACCTGTCAAGTATGTACATGTGATACCAGGTAGGATTCTATATGTGCATATAAAAACACATGTGCTGAATAGGCCACAGAGAAAGGGAGAGAGGAATTCACATATTTGTTAACTTTAAAAACACATGGAGAACTGTTTTAATTAAAAATTGACTAGATTTATAATTCCTACCCTATATAATGCAAAAGGCAAGTCCAATTATACAACATGACTCCTCTGAACTGCTTGTATTTCTATTCTGTTTTGGTTATTATTCTCCATCATGTTAGGATTAGTAGTCAGAGTCTAGTGGGGTATGTGTTATTGTCCAAAATAAGCTCTCTTACCCCTAATTTGCCTAAAGTCATGGGGGCCTGGACACCCTGCATTTGAAGCAGGAGTGATAAAATAGGACTGCAGTTAATACTGCTCTGCTTCTCCATTTTGAAGCCTACTGCCTGTCAGGTATAGATTCTTTATGTGATTTGGAATAATGAGAAAATCCAAGCACTTCTTTAGGGCTTTGAAGATTTCATTTGACCCAAAGGATCCCTATTCTCACTTGATGTAGGTCAGGAACCTAACAAAGGAAGGCAAGACACTTCATCTACCATAACGGATCTTTTTGCCATTTTGGTTTGGATGCACACATGGGATCTTTCTTTAGATCCATCAGGTGCTGAGAATCTAAGCCACAACCTCACACAGGTCCAAGAGGCTGATTAAGACACATCCCTTTCCAAAGAAATTAAGCAAAGAGCCACAGGAGATGGCCATTCATTTTCATTTGAAAACTGTTTTCTTCAGGCTTCACAAAGAGGTGGCCTGAGGCAAAGACCCTCCTGACATTCAGGGCAACAGAAACATAGGTAAGAGAATGGCCCAAAGCAGGGTTTCTCCACTGAGAATTTCCTGGTCACACTGATATCTGAGTTTTCTGAGATGTTACCATTCCTTACCGCTATCCAGTACATGGGCATGTCACAGAGCTTGGAGGTGGTACATATCTTGGACACAAAACCATGAGCCTATTCTGCAGAGTGGCCAGAATTCAGGAAGAAAACAGAAACTTAGGAAGATAATAGGTGTTGTCCATCCATAAGGCAAGCTGCAGTTCATTCATAAATTGGGCAGGATGAATGCTGGGAAGCTTTCTACTAGACAGGACATATCCATTGATGCATTCTCTTTTCTAATGTCTACAACCACGGACACAGTGGGATACACAGATATAGAATCACTCACCTTGTCAAAAAACTTACTAGAAACAGTCTATTCCAAACCAAACAAACTGTCTTTCCTACCTATTCTCAGAATATGAGACAAACCACAAAGTGACACTCACACTCACAAAGGCATCTACTTCCCGCAAGTATGTCTCTGACTATCTGGAGTGTCCTCTGTCTGTTGGGCCATATTATGTTCCAATGAAATGTCCTGTCATGTCTCAGATCTGTCTCCTTTGCCAACTCTGTGAAGTTCTCAGGAGCCAGCGGTGAGCCACTACCTGCTTTCTCAGGAAAGGCCCCTCTTCAGATCTGTCCTGGAATTTGGCAATCCTCACATCAGTAGATACCAAGAAATACTGACTCTGTCCTTGGTACATCCAAACAAGTGAGCCCACTGGGATTGGGACTGGGACTGGCTCTGGGAGCCTGGCATCTTGGATTCCAAGTTCAGAGAGTTACATCACCAAGGAAGTGAGGTAGGTCACTTTCTTCAGGAACTGCATGAGGTCACTACCTTGGCAATCACTTTGATTTAACATTTGCTTCCAAGGGTCCCATGAGATAGAGGCTGCCCCTACTTTCGGTGACAATTTCACAAGATAGAATGGTATATCAAACATAGGCGCCTGGGAACATCTCCCCACACAGGCCTGGTTTGGTCCATCTTCTCTACATTTAGAATAGAGAGACTGATTCAGACACATCCCTTCATCCTGACAAGGGGGTTTGCCATGCAAGATGACTTTTGCTCTCTCAACTCCTTCATAGCTGCCTACATCTTCTCCAGGGATCATTTCTGCATGGACCTTTGAGGATCTCAGCAGGTTTAAGAACCCCTACATTCCTGTATTGTAAAAGCAACTCTGTCCCTGCTCTTCTGTAAAGTTTGATTGAGGGAAGAGTGTATGGTTACGGTTAATAAAAGTTCAATTTGAATCATTCTGCGGGATGAATAATGGTAATGGGAACCTGTAATATTTACAAGAATGTAAAAGTGAAATATAAGAATGAAAACAGTAATCTAGGTAAGATTTGAAGCCCAGAAGGGCATTGGGCCCTTGATTGGGATACTTAGCTTTGAATTATGTTCTGCAGAAATGTCTCAGATAAATCGATGTTCAATGGCATAGGACTTTGTACCTTGAATGATGGAATGTCAAAGAGAACTTCTAGACAAAAAGGGATAGTCGGTATTATTAGAAAGATAGTCGGTAGGTTTAGAACGAAGAGTGAGTATAGCATTTGGACCAAAAGTTCTTTAGCAATAGGGCTTCTGGTGGAGATTGAATGTAAATGTGAGCACATGTGAAGAGTCAGTCACAGTGATAATCTGGGGAAAATATGTAGGAAAGCAGATATCAATAGAGACATTAGGAAATCAGGCAAATGATAAAGTGAGTGATAAGATTAGACATTTTCAAGGGGCTTGAGGTTGAATATATAATCTTAGGAAGAAACAAATATGTAGTCAAGAATAGGATTCACATTTGAGAGCATTAGGCAACCTGGACATGGATGTTTTTAGTAATCCATCTTCACTTTCCATTTAGGTTTGGTAAAATCATAAGTGTAACCTTTGCTGTTTGTGTCCAGAATATTACTGTGATAAAATGTATATGTAAATCAGGTGACATGTGCATTTCTTCCACCATTTCTGGGAGCAATATTTTGAAGACGTATAAATTAGTATTGGGGGTACAAAGAGGTGTACCCTGTGTCTATGAATATAGAGATAATGCATGAAAAGACCATACTGTGAATAAATAATATAACTGGTTCCACTTTAAATAATGGATTTAATTGATTTCTGAAACTAAGTAAGAAATCTTATATTGATATACAATCATTCATTCCAGCTAGTTGTACATCTAATGGTAATATTAGGGTTTGGTTTATCATACGGGTGTGTGAGTTTTGCTTCAAATGTGATAATGGAAATCGACAATAATGTGTTTGGAAAGAAGTCTCATGAAAAGAGCAGTCAAGAAACATAAGAAATACATGTGTTCTGAAGCAGGAAGTGACTGAAAGTGAAACAAATGCGTATAAATTAGCGAACTTGTGGATGAAATATATATCCTATGATGTGCATAAACTGAAGAAATAGTAATGTTCCAGTGTTGAATAAAAATGAATGTCAAAATACACATCATGTCCCATAAGAATCTGCTAGCCTTGATATTAAACTGGGTCAGTTACTATAGAAATATTAGATTTTTTTTGGTGTTATAATAGAATTTATTTTACCACTATCATGCCACAGAATGTTGAGGAAAGAGCAATGGATTTTTAGTTATTGCACTAATAATCTAACATTTAATGACTCTTTTGGATAGTCTAGAAATTACATAATGCTATGTTACATAATTTTTTTTTTAATTTAACATTCATAAAAGCTTGGAGTTTTGCTAATATTTCTACTTTTTTATTTTTTATTTTTTCAGTTGTGATTGACCTTCATTTTGTTTATTTGTATGTGGTGCTTAGAATAGAACCCAGTGTCCCACACATGCTAGAAAAGCATGTTACCACTGAACCACAAACCCAGCCCCTCCACTTTTATCTTTACATCGAACACGCCTCTCCCTCATCTTTACTCACTTTCTTCCTCATTTTCCCCCTTCTCTCTCTTCCTTTTTCGTTTTCCTTTCATATCTGTTTTTCTCTCATGTCATTACAAACAGTAGTATGCTATGAAATTTAAATTTAAGACTGTTTTTATAGTCATTGTTTTTTTCTTGAGAAAATTTAATAATTATAATCACCTGATAGATATATTAAAATACATTTTTATACATATGTATCTATATTCATGCATATGCATTACATGTTATATATATATATATATATATATATATATATATATATATATATATATATATATATGCATATATATTTAAAAGTACTTTGATTAGCCTGTTAAAAATAATATAGACCAAAACTTTCTTAATTCTCAAGCCTTCCAGAATTAACATCTTACAGTGAAAATCAAATAAACATATTTAAATAAACAGGTATCATTCTTTTTTATCAATACTGATAATTTAAGGTTTTATATCACATTAAGCTGTAATACAGCATATTAAATCTTATGAATTAAAAAAAAGTTTTTTGAATTACCTATTATTTAAGGACCATATGCACTGACATTTTAAATGGCTTTCTTGTGATTTCAATTTCTATCAATTGTGTATTAATTGCCAAATCCTTATTTTAGTACTTTTCATATTCATAATTGATATAAAGTCAATTGTTTAATTCTTCTTGTAAGTAATTACTTATTACAGTAGGGACATATTAATAATTCTAAATCTGTATAAGAAAATAGTACAAAGATATTTTCATGCAAAATTAAGAATAATTGCGTGCTCTAAATGTCTGATTGTTGATACATATAACAAAGAGCTTTTGATCAGTCTCTTCCCCAGTAAAACATAAAATGCAAAGATATTCTTGGGTATATACGTACAAATAAAGATAAAGAAAATACACATTATCAGCTAGAAACTATTAAATAAAAGGTGAAAACAACAATCCAACAGATTGTACGAATTAGTCAGATGAGGTAGTATTCTGGAAGAATAGCCTAAGACTAGACCTGGTCCATGACAAAATATTCACGAAAAAAATAAAATTTGAAAAATATAGGAAATGCTATGAATTTTTCAAGAAGGTAGGTGAATTATCCTTTAATCTAAATTTATGTGCATTTTCAAAAGCCAATTTCCTGGTAAAATAAATTTGTGATAGTTACAACTAAACAAAACAAAGTTTTGCTTAGCAAAATGAATGCATCTCAACCCATTTTTAGCTGATTTCTTCCCACTCAATTTTTAACCGTTATTTATTTATTTATTTCTATTGGTTGTTCCAAACATTACAAAGCTCATGATATATCATCTTTGATACATTTGACTCAATTGGGTTATGAACTCCCATTTTTTCCCCAAATATGAATTGCAGAATCACATTGGTTACACATTCACATTTTTACATAATAGCATATTAGTGACTGTTGTATTCTGCGACCTTTCCTATCCCCCACTATCCCCCCTCCCCTCCCCTCCCATCTTCCCTCTCTACCTCATCTGCTGTTGTTCAATTCTCTCCACTGTTTCCCCCCCATTTCCCCTCAAATCCTCTTATATGTAATTTTGTGTAACATTGAGGGTCTCCTACTATTCCCATATGCTTTCCCTTCTCTCTCCCTTTCTCTCCCCCAACTCATCTTTGTTTAATGTTAAACTTTTCCTCATGCTCTTCCTCGATGTTCTTTTCTTAGTTGCTCTTTTAATATCAAAGAAGACATTTGGCATTTGTTTTTTAAGGATTGGCTAGCTTCGCCTACCATAATCTGCTCTAATGCCATCCATTTCCCTGCAAATTCTATGATTTTGTCATTTTTAATGAAGAGTAATACTCCATTTTGTATAAAAGCCACATTTTTTATTTATTCATGTATTGAAGGGCATCTAGGTTGGTTCCACAGTCTAGCTATTGTGAATTGTGCAGCTATGATCATTGATGTGGCAGTATCTCTATAGTACGCTCTTTTAAGATCCTCAGGAAATAGTCCGAGAAGGGTGATAGCTGGGTCAAATGGTGGATCCATTCCCAGCTTTCCCAGGTATCACCATAGTACTTTCCAAATTGGCCTCACCAATTTGCAGTCCCACCAGCAGTGTACAAGTGTACCCTTTTCCCCACATTCTCACCAACACTTATTTTGTTTGACTTCATAATGGCTGCTGATCTTACTGGAGTGAGATGGTATCTTAGGGTGGTTTTGATTTGCATTTCTCTGACTGCTAGAGATGGTGAGCATTTTTTCATGTACTTGTTCATTGATTGAATGTCCTCCTCTGTAAAGTGTCTGTTCAGGTCCTTGGCCCATTTGTTGATTGGGTTATTTGTTATCTTATTGTTTAATTTTTTGAGGTTTTTGTATATTTTGGATATTAGGGCTCTATCTGAAGTGTGAGGGGTAAAAATTTGTTCCCAGGATGTAGGCTCTCTATTTACCTCTCTTATTGTTTCTCTTGCTGAGAAAAAAAACAATTTAGTTTAAGTAAGTCCCATTTGTTTATTCTTGTTATTAACTCTTGGGCTATGGGCATCCTATTAAAGAATGTGGAGCCCGTCCCCACAGTATGTAGATCGTAGCCAACTTTTTCTTCTATTAGACACAGTGTCTCTGATTTGATATCTACCTCCTGGATCCATTTTGAGTTAACTTTTGTGCATGGTGAGAGAAAGGGATTCAGTTTCATTATGTTGCATATGGATTTCCAATTTTCCCAGCACCATTTGTTGAAGATGCTATCTTTCCTCCATTGCATGTTTTTAGCCCCTTTATCAAATATAAGAAAGTTGTAATTTTGTGGATTGGTTTCTGTGTCCTCTATTCTATACCATTGGTCCAGCTGCCTGTTTTGGTACCAGTACCACGATGTTTTTATTACTATTGCTTTGTAGTACAGTTTGAACTCTTGTATCGCTATACCTCCAGATTCACACTTCCTGCTTAGAATTGCTTTTGGTATTCAGGGTCTTTTGTTTTTCCATATGAATTTCATGATTGCTTTATCATTTCTACAAGAAATGCTGTTGGGATTTTTATTGGCACCGATTAAAACCTGTAGAGAACTTTGGGTAATATCAACATTTTGATGATGTTAGTTCTGCCTATCCATGAACAGGGTACATTTTTCCATCTTCTAAGATCTTCTTCTATCTCTTTCCTTAGGGTTCTGTAGTTTTCATTATATAAATCTTTCACCTCTTTCGTTAGGATGATTCCCAAGTATCTTATTTTCTTTGTGGATATAGTGAATGGAGTGGTTTTCCTCATTTCCATTTCAGAAGTTTTGCTGCTGATATACAGGAATGCCTTTGATTAATGCGTGTTGACTTTATATCTTGCCACTTTGCTGAATTCATTTATTAACTCTAGCAGTTGCTTTGTAGACCCTTTTGAGTCTGTTAAATATATTATCATGTCATCTGCAAATAGCGATAATTTACGTTCTTCTTTTCCTATTTTTATGTCTTTAATTTCTTTTGTCTGTCTAATTGCTCTGGCTAGTATTTCAAGAACTAAATCGAATAGAAGTGGTGATAGAGGGCATCCCTGTCTTGTTCCAGATTTTAGAGGGAATGCCTTCAGTTTTTCTCCATTTACAATGATGCTAGCCTGAAGTTTAGCATATATAGCTTTTACAATGTTACCTCAACATTGTTATCCTAGTTTTTCTAGTGTTTTGAACATAAAGGGAGGCTGAACTTTGTCGAATGTTTTTTCTCCATCTCTCAAGATGATCATATGGTTCTTGTCTTTAAGTCTATTGATGTGGTGAATAGCATTTATTGATTTCCGTATATTGAACTAGCCTTGCTTCCCTGGGATGCAAGTTTTTTTAGTGTTTTGAACATAAAGGGAGGCTGAACTTTGTCGAATGTTTTTTCTGCATCTATCAAGATGATCATATGGTTCTTGTCTTTAAGTCTATTGATGTGGTGAATAGCATTTATTGATTTCCGTATATTGAACTAGCCTTGCTTCCCTGGGATGAATCCTACTTGATCATGGTGCACAATTTTTTGATATGCTTTTGTATTACATTCACCAGGATTTTTATTGAGAATGTTTGCATCCTAGTTCATTAGAGACATTGGTCTGTAGTTTTCTTTCTTTGAAGTGTTTTTGTCTGGTTTTGGGATCAGGGTGATTTTGGGCTCATAGAATGAATTTGAAAGAGCACCTTCTTTTTCTATTTCTTGAAATAGCTTGAAAAGTATTGGTATTAATTCTTCTTTTAAAGTTTTGTAGAGCTCCGCTCTATACCCATCCGCTCCAGGGCATTTTTGGTTTGTAGTCTTTTGATGGCTTCTTATATTTCTTCCTTTTTTATTGGTCTGTTTAAATTGTGTGTGTCTTCCTGACTCAATCTGGGCACATCGTATGACTTAGGAAATTTATTGATATCTTCACTATCTTCTATTTCATTTGAATATAGGTTTTCAAAATACTTTCTAATTATCTTCTGTATTTCTGTAGTGTCTGTTGTGATAATGCCTTTTTCATGCCGTATGTTAGTAATTTGAATTCTATTTCTTCTTCTCTTCGTTAGCATGGCTAAGGGCCTGTCAATCTTATTTATGTTTTCAAAGAACCAACTTTTAGTTTTATCAATTTTTTCAATGTTTTTTTTTTGTTTCAATTTCGTTGATTTCTGCTCTAATTTTAATTATTTCTTGTCTTCTACTACATTTGCTGTTGTTTTCCTTTTCTTTTTCTAGGTTTTTGAGGTGTAGTGTGAGTTCATTTATTTGTTTTTTTTTTTTTTGAGGAAAGAACTCCCAGAAATGAATTTCCCTCTTTAAACTGCTTTCATTGTTTCCTATACATTCCAGTATGTTGTGTCTGTATAGTCATTTGTCTCTGAGAATTTTTTATATCCTCCTTTATGTCTTCTGTAACCCATTGAACATTCAGCAGAATATTGTTCATTTTTCCATAAGATGTAGGATTTTTCCTTCCTTCTTTTATCATTGATTTCCAGTTTCATTCCAATATAATCAGATATGGTGCATGGTATTATCTCCACGCCTTTATATTTACTAAGGGTTGCCCTATGGCATAATATATGATCTATCTTTGAGTAGGATCCTTGTGCTGCTGAGAAGAACGTGTATCCACGTTCTGCATGTTGGCTATATTCATAATTCTATGTCTTGGAGTTGGTCTATTATGGTTATGAATGTTTGAGGTCATGTAGGCTTCAAGGATTTGGCAATCCATTCCATCTTTCATCTCTGGGAATTTTTCTAGAATTATTTCATTTAATATGTTGTCCATTCCTTTGGTTTGAATCTCTATGCCTTCTTCTATCCTAATGACTCTCAAATTTTTTTTTTTTATGACATCCCATATCTCTTAAATAGATTGCTCATGGGATATAAGCATCTTTTCTGTGTTGACTATATTCTTTTCAAGTTGATAAACTTTGAATTCATTATCTGATCTTCTGACTTCTACTTGATCTAGTCTATTTACAATATTCTCGTTTGAATTTTTAATGTGGTTTATATTTTTCTGCATTCCTAGGATTACTGTTTGATTTTTTTTAAGATCTCTGTCTTTTGGTGAAGCTCGTTCTTTGCCATTTGAATTTGTTTGTTTAATTCATTTTCAAAATATTCTTTTATTGCTTGGACTTGCTGCCTCATGTCTTCTCTAATATTTCTTTCCATCTGAGTTAGGGATGCATTGAGTTTTTTCCCTATCCCTGTTTCTGATGATTCTAGGTCCTCCTGTAAAATTAAGTTGTCCGGCATTATTTGTACACCTTTTTCCCTTGTTTTTTCATGAAGTTCACATTACTTTCCAGCTCCATTTGATTGCTGTGTTTCTGCTCTCTTCTATATATTTGTTTTGGTTTTATATATCTCTATTGACTCTCCTTTGTGTTGGTAGACTGTGAATGCTAAAGTGGATTCCACTGGGAAGGAATTCCGACGGCCGAGCACCAGTGATGTCACCTCTCTGCTATGGTGGGCCCCGGGCTCTTTGCCCGGGTGTTCGCATGGGGGTGTGGGACTGTACTGTCTCTGTTTGGTTTCAGCTCCCGGTCGCCGGCGTGCAGGTGGTCACAAGCTGTCCAGTCGCGCAGTCAGCTGGTGGGCTGTCAACGGCGGTTGTGCGATCTCTAGCCACCCATTAGGGCGGGCATATGTCAGGTGATTGGTCGCTGGTGGGCAGGCAGTCTCCAGCCGTCCAGTCGCACCTGCAGCGGGCCGGCTGTTGCCGGCGGGCGAGCGTTCTCCAGGCGCCCAGTCACGCGGGCCTGGCCTCTAGTCCCCTTGTTTCTCCTGCTAGTCCTGGTTTCTCCTGCTAGACCAGATTTCCCCTGTGTAATGCCCTCGGCAGCTCAAACTGTACTCTGGCTTGCCGTTTCTTGGGTGTGGATTGTGTCTATTGGGAACCCCAGCACTCTATTTTTATTATTTTTTCCGTTTGCCCTTTTCCCCATCCCTGGCTAGACAGATTTCGTTTTCACCACTGATGGGAGGGGGAGTTGAAGGTCAGGTGCCTCTAGTTTCCCCCCGAATCTTTATGCAGGCTCTCTCTGAAAATCCCTCCCCTGGAAAGCTTAGGAGAGATTTTATGCAAATTTCCTACTGTATGGGAGATGAGCGGAAAACACACAACTGTTTTGTTGTTGCAATCTGTCGGAGAGTGGCGGTGGTTACTTCAGCTCTCCAAGATGGTGGCCATTGGTTTCCTTGGTGGAGTTTCCGTTGTGGGGGATAGAACTGTAGAGCTTCCTTCCCTGACTGAAATCCCGAACTCGGCCTGGGGCTCAGTGCGGTGTCAGCCGGCAGGATTCCACAGAATCTGCAGCAACGTTTCTCCCTGCATGCTAGTCGCTTCTCGGTGGTGCCTCGATGTCTGCAGCCATGGGGCGGGCCACAGGGATCAATAAGCCCGGATCTCCGGTTGCATATTCAGCTCACGTTTGAGATTCAATTACCGGACCTCGTTGGTGGAAATCATTCTTTTAGGTTTCGGTGCACACCCATTTTTCTATAAGATCCTAACAAGATAGTCTTTTGTCATTTTAACTCGTTATTCACCTGCAATGTGGCGTGGTACACTGGGTGTGATGCACTCTATTTGCGGCCAACTTGCAATGTTGAAATATTATGTTTTGTATGCACCATTTACTGAAGATAGTTTTCAGTACTAGGCAACCAATATGTATTTCAGGTTGATGAATATTTCTGAGAATAATCTTTTGAAAAGTTGATTATAAATCCACATACATGAATATGAATGAATTTGGGGAGTGCACAATAAGGCACATATATTTCATATTTTGAAAAATCTGGAGAGTATATATATATATATATATATATATATATATATATATATATATATACACACACACAGAGAGACATTACAATGTAGCATTATGTATGCCAACCGAAATTTATCATGAAATACATATCATCCACGGATCCAACAATATTAGTTTTACTGAACATGGATTTATGTATAATGTTGTTCAAATAGGAGGCTCACCCACAGGTTGAATTTTCAGTTTCAACAGCATTTAGGAGGAGTGATATCTTCTCACAATTTGTATCTGCCAAGTCAGCCACCTCACAAAAATTTACGTGTGATACCAGGTCGGATTCTATATATGCATATAAAAATACATCTGCTGACTAGGCTACAGAGAAAGGGAGAAATAAATTCACATATTTGTTAACTTTAAAAACACACGGAGAACTATTTCAACAAAAAAATTGACTAGATTTATAACTCCTACCGTATATAATGCAAAAGGCAAGTCCAACAATACCAAACATGCCTCCTCTGAACTGCTTGTATTTCTATTCTGATGGGGTTATTATTCTCCATGATATTACGATTAGTAGTCAGAGTCTAGTAGGGTAGGGGTTAGTGTCAGGGATTCAGTATTTCAAATGGAAAATTGGAAAATGAATCCAATGTGTATGCAAATATGTGCTACACAAAAATGTTCCCACTCTCATCAAGAACTATGGCTTGACATTACTTTTGTCCCAAGTAAGACACAATTAGAGGAGAAGTGTTAGAAAATCTGTGAATACATATCTGGAATGGAATATGCTTAGTAGTTCACAACACTGGAGGTGGTAGAGGAGTTCCCAAAAGTAAGGGACAGGGTAAACACTCCACAAACATGGAGCTCTGCTGGCCTAAAGACTTCTTGAAGAACTGCCTCTGAGGTTGCACACCTGAAAAATATGTTGTTTTCTGGAGCTTTAGCTTCATTTGTAGTGAGACCATCAAAGCTGGGTCTGCATCTATGTGACCTGGAGGACATGGTTTCTTATTTTCCAGTGAAGATGAGGCAGCAGTGCTGAATTTGCTCTTTGTAGGTAAACTGTGACCACTGGGGTCTAAGTGTCTCCCCATGTGGACTGTGAAGCCATTTGGTTATCCTCCAAATTTCATGGTGTTTCTTGCTGCTGCACTAGGAGTTTGCTATTTGATTCAAAAATACAAGGAGTTTTAGTGGATCACAGTGCTGGAGAGAGTTCTGTCACATGTGGTGGGTCAGTTTCTGCAAGAGAATGCACCAAACATACTTCTAGCTCAAATATATTGCCCCATTGACGATGGCAACATGATTCTGAACATTGCCCTGAAATCTCTCAATATTACAAGATGCCTTTACATAGAAGGGACTGCTCGCTGCACCATGTCAGTTCCAAGCCATTTGGAAGCCAATGGAAGATCCACAAGGCCCCACCACAGATGTTTTATCACACACCTGACCACCACGGCTCTAGGCCCACTTCTCAGCAGGCTCCAACTTATTGGCATCTCTGGTCTACACGATTTTCATAAAACCCAGTCAATCAAAGCACTGTCTGGTATACTCATGACCAGCAACAGGACATCCAAATGTCCTCCATTGCCACCTGGTCATGGGAATTTCAAAAATTTTATGGTATTTTTGTAGCCATTTTTCAATGATGATGTTGGAGGCACTGTGGGTTAAAATTCACTCCAGAACCATTAAATGTAGAGGAAGCACATTTCAATGAAAGCTTTGGAGAATTCTCACAGGCAAGGCTTCTCAAAAAGTGGCCAAATGGTCACATGAAGCCAGGCCCATTGTGGTCTACAATGAGGACCATGTGTGTTTCGACTCTCAACTATGGCTGCCAAGTCTTTCAGAATAAAATCACGTGATATCTTGGCTGTGATTCCCAGTGCTCTGTTGAAAGCCACCCTGGGCCTAGATCTCAGTTTTCAAGGGGGACTCTCATGCATGGCCTCCTAAAATCCTAACACAATTCATGGCAATAATTCTCTGAGTTCAGTTCCAGAACTCAGTCTCTAAGGGGAATCACACCAGAGTTCATGTCAAGGTGGACCCAGTCATCTCTTCCAACCACCAAACAAATGGCCACAATTAAAACCAAAACACTCCCACATGGCCCTCATGATCTTTCATATAGACACTCATCATAACCTCTGGCTGGATGTTTCCATGAGGGGCGAAGCCCAAGACAGTCTCCAAAATAATCTCCCTTGCCCCTTAATGGCCTAAAATCAGGGTTGCCTGGACACACTTTCTGTGAACCAGGAGTGATCACATAGGCCTGCTGTTAATACTTCTCTGCTTCTCTAATTTGAGGCCTACTGACTCTGGGGTTTATTTTTTTATGTGAATTGGAGTCATTAGAAAACCAAGCACTTATCGGCTAGCTTCTGCAGGGTTTGAAGAAATCATTTGACCCAAAGGATCCCTATTCTCACTTGATGGAGGTCAGGAACCTAACAGAAGAAGGGGAGAGACTTCATCCACAATGACTGCTCTTTTGGCCATTTTGGTTTTGGATGCACACATGAGATCATTCTTAAGATACATCAGGTGCTGAGAATCTAAGCCATTGCCTCAAACAGGGCAAAGAGGCGGATTCAGACACATCCCTTTCCAAAGCAATTAAGCAAAGAGGCACAGGTGATGCCCATTCATTTCCATTTGAAACCTGTTTTCTTCAGGTTTCACAAAGGGGTGGACTGAGGCAAAGACCTTCCTGACATTCAGGGCAACAGAACAATAGGTAAGCAAAGCAGGGTTTCTCCACTGAGACTTTATTGGTCACACTGATATTTGAGTTTTCTGAGATGCTCGCCATTCCCTTCAGCTATCCAGTACATGCCCATGTAACAGGGCTTGGAAGTGGTACATATATTGGACACAAAACCATGAGCCTATTCTGTAGAGTGGCCAGAATTCAGGAAGAACGCACGAACTTTGGAAGATAGCACGTGTTGCCCATCGATAAGGCAAGCCAAAATCCATTCATCAATTTGGCAGAATAAATGATGGGAAGCTTTCTACTAGACAGGACACATCAATTGATGCATTCTCTTTTCTAATGTCTATAATCATGGACACAGTGGGATACACAGACATAGAAACACTCGCCTTGTCAAATGACTTACTAGAAATAGTTCACTCAAAACCAAACAAACCGCCTTTTCTATCTATTCTCAGAACATGAGACAAATCCACAAACACACAGCGACACCCACAGAGGCACCTCCTTCCCCAAAGTAGGTCGGTGACTATCCAGAGTGTCCTCTGACTGGTGGGCCATAGTATGTTCCCCAGAAATGGCCTGTCCTGTCTCAGATCTGGTCTCCTTAACCAACTCTGTGAAGATGTCAGGAGCCAGTGGTGAACCACTCTCTGCTTTCCTCAGGAAAGGCCCCTCTTAAGAGCTTTTCTGGAATTTGGCCATTCTCATATCAGTAGGTACCAAGAAAGACTGACTCTGTCCTTGGTATATACAAACAAGTGAGACCACTGTGACTGGGAATGGGACAGGCTCTGGGTGCCTGTCTTCCTTTATAACAAGTTCTTAGAGTTCCATCACCAAGGAAGTGAGGTGAGGTCACTTTTTTCAGGAACTGAATGAGGTCACTGCCTTAGCAACCACTTTGTCCTAACAGTTGCTTCCAAGGGTCCCATGAGATGGAGGCTGCCCCTACGTACTGTGACACTTTCACAAGTTAGAATGTATATCAACCATAGGCACCCAAGACCAGCTCTCCAAACAGGACTGTTTGGGTCCATATTCTAATGGGTGGCACTAGAGCAGATTATGCTTAGTGAAGCTAGCCAATCCCTAAAAAACAAATACCAAATGTCTTCTTTGATATAATGAGAGCAACTAAGAATAGAGCAGGGAGGAAGAGCAGGAAGAAAAGATTAACATTAAACAGAGACATGAGGTGGGAGGGAAAGAGAGAGAAAAGGGGAATTGCATGGAAATGGAGGGAGACCCTCATTGTTATACTAAATTACATATTAGAGGTTGTGAATGGAATGGGAAAATAACAAGGTGAGAAATGAATTACAGTAGATGGGGTAGACAGAGAAGATGGGAGGGGAGGGGAGGGGGGATAGTAGAGGATAGGAACGGTAGCAGAATACAACAATTACCTGTATGGCATTATGTAAAAATGTGGATGTGTAACCGATGTGATTCTTCAATCTGTATCTCAGGTAAAAATGGGAGTTCATAAATCACTTGAAGCTAATGTATGAATATGTTATGTCAAAAGATTTGTAAGGTTTTGAACAACCAATAATAAAAAAAAGAACAGAGAGGCTGATTCAGTAACAACCTTTCATACTGACCAGGTTGTTTGCCATGGAAGTTGACTTTTGCTCTCTCAGGTCCTTCAGTGGTGCCTATATCTTCTCCAGGGATCACTTCTGAATGAAACTTTGAGTTTTTCAACAGGTGGAAGATTCTCTACATTCCTCTATTTTAGGACCAACACTGTCCCTGCTCTTCTGTAAAGTTAGATTAGGGAAAAGTGTATGGTTTCGCTTAATAACAGGTTTGATTTGGGTTAGGAATCATTCTGCTTGATGAATAATGGTATTGGGAACCTGTGATATTTATAAGAATATATAGGTAAAATAAAAGTATGAAAACAGAAATCTAGGTAAGATTGGAATCCCAGAAGAGCATTGCACTCTTGATTGGGATACTTAGCTTTGATACATGTTCTGCAAAGATGTTTCAGATAAATGAATAATCAATGGCATAGGACCTTCTACCTTTGATGATTGAATGTAGAAGTGAGTATCCACTCAAACTGTGATAGTCGGTAGGATTAGGAAGATATTCTGTAGGTTTCAGAAGAAGAGTGAGTACAGGAATTGGACCAAAAGTTCTTTAGCAATAGGGTATCACATAGACAGTGAACGTAAATGTCAGCACATGTGAAGTGTTAGTCAAAATGGTGAACTGGTGAAAATATTTAGGAAAGCAGACATCAATAGAGACATTAGGAAATCAGGGAAAGGATAAAGTGAGTGATAGGATTAGACATTTGAACAGAGTTGAGGTTGAATATATAGTCTTAGGAACAAACAAATATGTTGTCATAAATAGGATTGACATTTGAGAGCATTAGGCAACCTGGACATGAATGTTTTTAGTAATCCATGCTCACTTTCCATTTAGGCTTTGGTACAATCATAAGTGTGACCTCTGCTTATTGTGTCCAGAATATTACTGTGATAAATGCATTCGTACATCAGGTGACATGAATATTTCTTCCACCATTTCTGGGAGCAACATTTTGAAGACGAATAAATTAGTATTGGGGTTACAAATAGATGTACCCTTTGTCTATGAATGTAGAGATAATTCATGAATAGACCATACTGTGAATAAATAATATAATTGGTTCCAACCTTAAATAATAGATTGAATTGATATCTGAATATATACAGAAAATCTTATATTGATATACAATTATTCATTCTAACCAGTAATACATCTAATGGTAATATTAGAGTTATGTTTTATCATGAAGAGTGTGTGAGTTTTGCTTCAAAATGATTATGGAAATTGAAAATAATGTGTTTGAAATAAAGTCTCATGAAAAGACCAGTCAAGAAACCTGGAGGAATACATGTGTTCTGAATCAGTAAATGATTGAAAGTGAATCAAATGCCTATAAATTTGTGAACTTATGGATGAAATATATGTCCTATGATGTTCGTAAACTGTAGAAATTGTATTGTACCAGTGTTGAATAAAATAAACTTCAAAATAAACATCATGTCCCATAGGAATCTACTTGCATTGATGTTAAACAGGGTCAGTTAATGTAGAAATATTAGGATTGTATGCACCATTCACTGAAGTTAGTTTTCAGTAATAGGAAACAAATATGTATTTCAGGTGGATGAATATTTCTGAGAATAATCTTGTGAAATGTTGATTATAAATCCACATACATGAACATGAAAGGATTTAGGTAGTGTATATAAGACACATATATTTTATATTTGGAAAAATTTGAAGATTGTATATATATATATATATATATATATATATATATATATATATATATATATATATATATATTAAAAAAAACAAAAACAGACAATAAGATGTAGCAATATATATTCCAATCGAAATTCTTCATGAAATGTACATAAGCCACAGATGCAAAAATATTTATTTTACTCAACATGGATTTATGTATGGCTTGTTGTTCTACTAGGAGGCTCACCCATAGCTCACCCATAGGTTGAATTTTCTACTAGGAGGCTCACCCATAGGTTGAATTTTCAGTTCCAATAGAGTTTAGGAGGAGTGATCTCTTCTCACAATTTGTATTTGCCAAGTCAGACACCTCAGAAGAATATACGTGTGATACCAGGTAGGATTCTATATGTGCATATAAAAATACATGTGCTGAATTGGCTCCAGTGAGTGGTAGACAGGTATTCACATATTTGTTAACTTTAAAAACATGTGGAGAACTATTTCAATTATAAATTAGCTAGATTTATAACACCTACCCTATATCATTCAAAAGGCAAGTCCAACTATACACCATGCCTCATCTGTACTGCTTGCATTTCCATTCTGTTGGATTATTTTTCTCCATCATATTAGTATTAGTAGTCAGAGTCTAGTAGGTTATGGTTTAGTGTCAGGTGTCCAGGCCGGCTGGACACTTCAACGTGGGCGTTGAACCTTGTTGGGGAGGAATGAAGGGAAAAGAGTCATGAGAGATGACAGCAAGACAACAGTTCTGATCATGCTGAAAACTTTTATAGTTCTCACAGTGTATTTATATGCTGCGGATGAGAAAGCTCTCTTATCGGCAGTTGCTGGATGTCTTCACAGGGTGAGATAACCTCAGGATATTTCAGGAAGATGGATAGCTGCAGGATGTCTCAGGGTGATAGATGGCTGCAGGATGTCTCCCAGGCAGGATATCTCGCAGGGGGCTATTTCTTGTAAGTGTCAGGCTATTCTTTGAAGGAGAACTTCCTTCTAGCCCCTGACATCTCCTCCCTTTCTTTTATAAAATATTTGACCATACCTTACAGGGCAATGTTTTAGGGTGTTATAGAGGCTCTGTTTCTCTAGCAGGCCTTAGAATATCTCCTGATCTGATCTAGCATGTTTACTAGATTTCGTGGTGGCCTTGGCATGTTTTTTGAGGAGACGGCTTTGAGGGGGAAGCATGCCAACTTCCATGCACCAGAGCGTGTCACTCAGAAGACTTGGATTTTGGGAACCATGGATCCATCCTCCTGCAGTCCTTCCTGCACCCTCCGTTCTTATGCCCTAACGTCCTCACTCCATGGGTGCGTCCTCCCCCAAGTGGAGCGGCCCATGGAGGACAAACCCTTATGGCAAGTGCAGAAGATCGTTGGTCAGAGCTGTTACTTAGAGTTTTATGTAAGAAAGCGAGATCTGTGGGCATGTAAACTTAAGAAATAAGCTTGTGAGGAGGGTAGAACATCCTTTTAAATGTTGGCAGCACGGTCTTCCATATCCAGGCAATGATAGTGGACCTGTATGGGCTTAGAGGCCAAAATATTAATCTGTTCTTTAATAAATTGTACCAGCCTGTTTATAATGCAGGGTTTTAGGGACACCATTAAAAGTAAACCCAACAAAGGGCCTAATAGGGGAAGAAGGTAGGGTAAAAATCCATTAAGCCCAGTCCAGAGGGGATTTTCAAATATTTCCCTTCATCTCTTTTCTAGATCTTCTTGAAGCTGCTTAATTTTAGTGCATACTATGCCAGAATTATTGGCATAAATGCAGCATCGTTCCCCTAAGGCCAAGCAAATACCTCCCTGGTTAGCTGTCAGCAAATTTAAGCCTCGTCTTTTTTGAAGGAACACTTCTGCCAGGGAGTCTATTTGGTCCTGCAAATCTTTAATGGTTCCTGATAGAGTTTTTATCAGTTGTTCCTGATAGAGTTTATAATTTGTTGAGAGAGCCGAAGGTAAGAGTGAATAGACGTGCCTAAGCCAGTGTACCTGTGCCCACAGGAACTGTTATTCCAAGGCTGGCAGATTGTTGGCTGCATCTGAAAAAGTGGAAATTTTGTCCTCATGAGGAGTGCCTCTGTCCCTGTTTTGAGGTAAGTCATTAACCTGTTTAACCAGGACTTCTGGTAACCATCTTGGGGCTGTTTGATCTTGGTCCAAAACACAAGCTGAGCCTCCTCCCCAGATGAGGACAGGATCTGGGCCTTTCCATTTATTTTTAAGTGGATTGTGTCACATAACAGGTGGGCGAACAGAATTGGACGAGGGATGGCAGTGTCTGTCTGCTGCCGAATCGCCTTCATTGTCTGGGGTAAGAAAAATAAGGGCAAATAATGCATTGTTAAGGCGATGCCTGGGTGTGGTAAATACAAGGGAGGAAGCCTTAAGGAGGGATAGCCAAGTTTTTAAGTTAAGGTGGGCAAGTTCCACAATGCCTTGGCCCTGAGGGTTGTATGGAATTCTAGTAGTATGATAAATTTGCAAGGTAGCACAAAACTGTTTAAACTTGGCAATGGTAAATGTAGGATAAATATCTGTTTTAATATGTATTGGTTTACCCATAACAGAAAAGGCTGAAACAAGATGAGAAAGGACATCTTTGGTAGCCTCTCCAGAATGTGGTGATGCAAAAATAAAGCCGCTGAAGGTATCTACATAAACGTGTATATATTTGGTTATTACAAATTCAAGAAAATGAGTAACATCCATTTGCCAAAACTGATCGGGCAGTAATCCTCGGGGGTTAACTCCCAAGTGTTGAATGGGGAGGGAGACAGCACAACCAGGGCATGCTTTTACTATTTCTCGTGCCTGTTGCTGGTAATTTTACAAAGTAATCAAAGGCTCTGGAAATTTAAATGGTGTATATTGTGTAACTCCATGGCCTTTTGAATGGAGCCAACAAAAATTGGAAAGATGGAACGAGTTGCTGCATCAGCTTGGGCATTACCTTGAATTAGAGGGCTGGGAAGATCATAGTGTGCCCTGATGTGTCCTAAGAAAAATGGGTGTTGTCTGGCCTGAATTAGCTGCTGAAGCTGGTGTAACAGAAAGGCCGCATTGTTAGAAGCCTTAATGGGGGGTGAAATCACCAGCAGGTGCACAGAATGAGCAATGTAGGCACTGTCTTTATAAATATTAACAGGATTATAAAAAATGTTATAAAAACTTGTGTTATGTCAAACAATTCCACAAACTGTGGTGACTGATAGACAGTATCAAAGGTGTTAGGCTTGTTATTGACAACAAAGACCGCTCGGCCATTACAGGAACCATCTGTAAAGACAGTAAGGGATTGAGGAATGGAAGCCATTTGAGTAATTTCAGGAAAAGTAAATGGATGTAACTGGACAAAATGTAAAAGGGGGTCTTTGGGGAGGTAGTGATCAATTGTTCCCAAAAGCCTGATAGGGCAATACCACATTCATCCCTTGTCTCTAGTAAAAATTGGGTTTGGTCCTTAGTATATGGAATAAAAATATTATCAGGGTGTTTGCCAAAATGTTGTAGAGAAATCAAATGACCTTTAAAAATAATAGAAGCTACCTGAGCAAGATAAACAGTAATAACCTTCGAGGATGTGGTGGGTAAATGGACCCAAAACAAGGGGCAGTCTTTATTTTTAAAATGTGGATCTCGCTGCCAAAATATTCCTGTGGGTGTATGAGGAGTGTGTAAAATAACCAGAACCAGAGGAAGGTTATAAGAAATTTGTGTAACAAATTGTTGGGCAATGGCTTCTGTGACTTGGTTTAATGCCTGTCATGCCTTGGGAGTAAGATTTTGAGGGGAGGAGGGGTGGAAATTACCTCTCAAAATATCATTAAGGGTCAAAAGTACACAAGAGCATAATTTTAAATTTGTTATTAGACATTGAATATCCCTCAGTAATTTCTGAAAATCTTTAAGGGTGTGAAGATGGTCCACACGTCCTTGTATTTTAGAAATTTGCATCTGATTTTCTAGAATTTTAAGGCCCAAACTCTTATAAGAGTCCTGTGTTTGAACCTTATTAGGAGCTATCTGTAGTCCCAAGGTAGTGAGGATTTTGTAAAAGTCCAAGTAACAATTATTAAGGTCATGGGTATTAGGTGCAGCAGTTAACAAATCATCCATATAATGTAAAATATAAATTTGTGGCCCTCAATCTCTCACAGGGTCTACTGCTTGAGCAACCTATTTTTGGCAAAGAGTAGGGCTGTTGGCCATACCTTGGGGAAGAACCTTCCATTGAAGTCTCTGCATAGGGCCCTGAATATTAATGCAAGAAAGACTAAAGGCAAAATAGGGTCTATCCTCAGGATGTAAAGGAATGATAAAAAAGCAAACATTTAAGTCCATAACCATTTTACAATAGTTTTTTGAATAGCCACTGGTGTGGGAATGTCTGGCTGTAGTGCTCCCATCGGGAGTATAACTTTATTAATGGCACACAAATCTTGTAAATGGCGCCACTTGCCTGATTTTTTCTTGATAACAAAAATAGGAGTGTACGATGGTGAGGTTGAGGGCTCTACATGGCGGGCTGCCACCAGTTCCTTCACTAACATGGAGGCAGCCTCCAAATTTTCATGGGTAAGGGGCCACTGATCCACCCACACAAGAGTCTGAGTCTCCCAAATAATTTTATCTGAATGGGGTACAGGAGGGTCAGGGACCGACACTAAAAATCCAAATATCCAAGTGCATATGTATTTTTTTTATATGGGTTGTATAAGCCCCACCAGTCCTTGTCTCAGCCTCCCAAGGCCTGTACCAGGGACAAAATTCATACGGAGCATTTGATGAGTCACCATGGAATTGGGACTGGCAAGAATAACTTCCATTTGACTCAAAATATCTCGGGCCCATAGGTAAACAGGGAGGTCAGGAACAACGAAAGAAGTGACAGTTCCCTTATTACCCTCTTTATCAGTCCAGCTAAGAGCAGTAGAGCTGACCAGAGGATTTCTTGACTGTCCTATCCCTTTAAGGTCAGTCAAGGATGGGGTGAGGGGCCAACCTGATCGCCAGTATTTTTGAGAAATAATTGTCGCATCAACTCCAGTAACTAAAATTGCTTGGAATTCCTTTCCTTCAATAAGTAAGGTAAGGGTGTGTTTATTATGAGAAATGGGATGAACCCAATATACCTCAGAGGAGCCCAAGGAGGCAGTCCCGCACAGTAGGTTTGGGTGGTGGATGTGCCCCTTAATCTAAGGGAAGGAGTATTAATTGTGCAAGACTTTTTCCTCCTGGGATGGCCACAACTCTATTAATAACTGTGGCCAGTATTTTTATTTCTCCAGTGAAATCATTATCATTAATGCCAGGGAAGACCTGAACACCTTCTAAGGTAGTAGAGGCTCTTCCAAGAAGAAGGGCACACGTATGAGATGGAGGGGGACCCATTATTCCAGTTGGTATTATCTGGGGCCCTTGCATTGAGTCTAATGTTGTATCAGTGGTGGTACAGAGGTCCAATCCTGCACTGCCTGGAGTGGGTAGTTGGAGGGAGCCAATTGTGGAGAAGGATTTTGAGGTAGGTTGGGAGTTTGGAAGGGAACAAACCTTATTGCCCCAGGGAGTTTCCTGAGAAGCAGGAAGAAATAGGCTGTCCGAGGGCATTTGTCATTGATCTACACTCACTGGCCCAGTGATGAACTTTACCATATCAAGGACAAAGTGTAGCTGGGGGCGGTTTAGCTCCAGTTTGAGGAGACGCTATTCTTACTCTTTGTTTGCCTGTCGGACACTTGCCTGCAAAATGGCCTGGTTGTTTACAAGTAAAGCAAATACGTGAGCCAGGATTGTAAAAGGCCTTGGTAAAGGGAGCACTAAAGTGAGACCCATGGCATGGGCTGCACCCACCCCTGCACAGACTCTAATAAAGTCAGAAAGTTTCCCTTTATCCTTATGATGTCGAAGAACATCCTGACATGCTGAGTTGGCGTTTTCAAAGGCAAGATGTTTTACAAAGGTGCTTTCGCTTTCGCTTGGTCCAAGCAAGCATTCCGCAGCTAGGTTAAGCCGGGGAACAAAGTCGCTATAAGGCTCGTCGGGCCCTTGTCGAATTCTGGCCAGGGAAGTGATAGCCGAGGCCCTTTCAGGGAGGCGTCTCCAAGTATGTAAGCCAGCCATCAAAATCTGCGCAAAAACTCCAGCAGGGAAACGTGCTTGTTTAGTTTTAGTGTCAAAAGTTGCATTGCCCACTAGCTTAACATGAGTCCAGGATTTAGAGGAGGCCTTTGTTAAATTTTTTTTGAGCAGTTTCTGACAGGGCTCTTTGAAATCTGCATTCCATAGTAGGAAGTCTCCGGCACTGAGGGCAGCTCTGTCTAAAAATTTCCAATCATTAGGAGTAAGAAATTGTGTGTTGTGGCTTTCTAATAAAGCCAACGTGTAGGGCACAGTGGGGCCATAGTGAGCACAAGCCTTTTTAAGTTTTTCAAGAAAATGGAGGCTAAATTTTTTGTAGACACTCTGGGTTCCTTCCTGCGTAGGTGTGAACTTCTCATCCTCTAAGTCCTGATCTCCTTGATCCATTTCCTCCGCTTCCTCCTCTTGATCCTCTTCTAAGTCTTTGACCTCAGCCTGAGCAGGCTTATCTATCTGACTGTTGGTGACTGGGAAGGCGAGCACAGGCCGATGGAGCGGCTTCGCCTTTGTATTAGACCACTGTGGGTCAGCTTGTGTTGACTCCATTCCTAAGGCTAATGGAGAGAGCTCAGAGTCAAGGGATCTTTATTCTTTTAAAAATTGGATCTGTTCCCATCCATGTTGGAGAGACTCTCTCAAGGGAGCCGGATTAGGCAAGGGAAGTGGGGAAAAAATATCTGGGGGGACATTTGGCCCCTGAAGGGCCAGAGCACAAAAGGCAGGAGGGATATAGGAGGGAGGGGAATGTGTAAGTCCTATAGGCTGTGGCAGGGTCCTGAGAGGTGGCGGGTCTTCTGAATGGTAGCGAGCTGCTTCCTTCTCCAAGGTAGCCTCCTCCCCAGGCGTCAATGTTTCTCTGGGATTTAAAACTGCATAAAGGCTGTTGGAAACCATTGGAGCCTTATTCATTAGGGTGGGATTTTGAGGAAGATCAGGAAGGTTCCCAGGGTCCTGGGGAGACTAAGAAGGGTCTATGTCTATACTAACTCATGGGCATGCCGAGAAGAGACGAGAGGTCTTTTGCATAGTCTCTTCCCCAATCCTGACAAGTATTAAGGTACCATTGTCAAAGGGTGAACTTTTAAGAATTTCACTAATTTATTTCCAGAAAGAAAAGGTAGGAACAGACACTTTTTCTGGGCCAAAGGATTCATAATAATCTTTTAAAATGTCTCCTACTCTAAGCAATCTTTTACCATCAATGGTCCCTTCAAGGAGAAACCATGGAAACAATTTTTCAATGTATGAAAAGAAAAATTTTAAGTCATTTTTCTTAACACGTGCCCCCATGTATTTAAGGATTCCTTTTGGCCTGACAAAAACAAATCATGTGACGAAATTGCTTTTCCCATGGTGCGTCACTCACTGTGCGTCATCCCCACTCTCCTCCTGGATCTGTCTCTCAGTGGTGTCTGCTGAGGCAATCGTGAGCTCCACTTGTCCAAATCTTCCCCCTCAGTCAAAGGCTCGAGCCCCAGTCGTTGGGCGCCAGTTGTCCCAGCCTGCAGGACACATCAACCAGGGTAGCGAACCTAGATGGGGAGGAATGAAGGGACAAGAGACATGAGAGATGACAGCAAGACAAAAGATCTGATCAAGATGCAAACTTTTATTGTTCACACAGGGGAATTTATATGCTGGAGATTTGAAAGCTCTCTTATCGGCAGTTCCTGGATGTCTTCACAAGGTGAGATAACCTCAGAATATTTCAGGAAGACAGATGGCCACAGGATGTCTCAGGAACACAGATGACTACAGGATGTCTCCCAGACAGGATGTCTCCCTGGGGGCTGTTTCTTGTAAGTGTCAGGCTATTCTTTGAAAAAGAATTCCTTCTACCCCTTACAGTCAGGGATTCAGTATTTCAAATGAAAAATTGGAGAAAGAATCCAATGTGTATGCAAATATGTGCTACCCAAAAATCTTCACACTCTCATTCAGAACAATGCCTTGACATTACCTTCACCCCAACTAAGACACAATTAGAGGAGAAGAGTTAGAAAATCTGTGAAAACACATCAAGAATGGAAAATGCTCAGGAGTTCACAACTTTGGAGGTGGTAGAGGAGTTTCCAAATGTAAGGGAGAGGGTAAAACTCCACAAACATGGAGCTCTGCTGGACTAAAGACTTCTTGAGAAACTGCCTCTGAAGTTGGGCACTTGAAATATATGTTGTTGTCAGGAGCTTTAGCTCCCTTTGTAGTGAGACCATTAAGCTGGGTCTGCATGTATGTTACCTGGAGGACATGGTTTCTTATTTTCCAAAGGACATGAGGCAGCAGTGCTGAATTCTCTTTTTGTAGGTAAACTGTTGTCACTGGGGGCTAAGTGTCTTCCAGTTTGGAAGCCATTTGCTCATCCTCCACTTTTTGTTGTGTTTCTTGCAGCTGCACTGGAAGTTTGGTATTTGCTTCATGAAATACGAAGAGTTCAACTGGGACACAGTACTGAAAAGAGTTCTGTCACATGTGGTGGGTAAGGGTCTGCAGGAGAATGCACCAGTCAGGCTTCTATCCCACATAGCTTGCCCCCTTCACCTTAGCAATCTGATTCTAAACATTGCACTGAAACCTCTCCATATAACAACATGCCTTTACATACAAGGGTCTGGGGGCTGCACCATGTCAGTCACAAACCATTTGAAAGCCAATGGCAGATCCACATCACCCAACCACACATGTTTTAACACACACCTTCACACCACTTTTCTAGGCCAACTACTCAGCAGGCTCCAAATTACTGCCATCTCTGTTCTACACCATTTTCATGAAACCCAGTCAATCAGGCACTGTCTGGTACACTCGTGATCATCAATAGGACATCCAAAGTTTCTACAGTGCGAAGTGGTCATGGGAATTTCAAAAATTTCATGTTTTTTATCAGGCATTTGTCAAGGATGAAGTTGGAGGCACTGTGGGTTTCAATTCATTCAGGAACCATTAAATGGAGAGGAAGCTCATTTCAATAAAAGCTCTGGAGAATTCTAACAGGCAAGGCTTCCCAAAGACAGGCAAAAAGGTCACATTAAGCCAGGCGTTTGAGGTCTACAATGTGTGGTCCATTTGTGTTTTGACTTGCAACTATGGCTGCCAATTCTTTAAGAATAAAATCATGTGATATTCTTCCTGAGATTCCCAGTGCTCTGTGGAAAGCCACCCTGGGCCTAGATCTCAGTTTCCAAGGGCAACTCTCATGCGTGGCATCCTAAAATCCTAAAACAATACATGGCAATACTTCTTTGAGGTCCATTCCATAACTCAGTCTCTAAGGGGAATCACACCAGTGTTCAAGACCAGGTGGACCCATCATCTTTTCCAACAGCCACAAAAATGACCACAATTAAAAGCAAAACACTTCCACATGGCCCTCATCTTCTTTCATATAGACACTCATCATAACCTCAGGCTGTAGTTTTTCATGAGGAGAACAGCCAAAGACAGTATCCAAAATAAGGTCCCTTGCCCCCATTTGCCTAAAGTCAGTGTGGCTGGGACACCCTTCCTGTGAACCAGGAGTGATCAAAGAGGCCTGCCCTTAACACTGCTCTGATTCTCCATTTTGAGGCCTAATGACTGTGGGCTTTAGATTCTTTATGTTAATTGGAGTCATGAGAAACCTATGAACGTATGGTCTAGTCTCTGCAGGGCTTTGAAGAACTCATTGGACCCAAAGGATCCCTATTCTCATAGATGGACGTCAGGAACCTTACAGAGGAAGGTGAGAGACTTCATCCACAATGACTGCACTTTTGGCTCTTTTGGTTTTGGATGCAAACGTGGGATGTTTCTTTAGATCCATTAGGTGCTGAGAATCTAAGCCGTAGCCTCACACAGGGCCAAGAGGCTGATTCAGACACATCCCTTTCCAAAGCAATTAAGCAAGGAGCCACAGATGATGCCCATTCATTTTCATTTGAAAACTCTTTTCTTCAGGCTTCCCAAAGGGGTGGCCTGAGGCAAAAAACTTCCTGACATTCAGAGCAACAGAACAATAGGTAATTAAAAGTACCAAAGCAGGGTTTCTTCAATGAGACTTGTCAGAAGCCAGTGGTGAGCCACTATCTCTTTTCTCATACAAGACTCCTCTTCAGAGCTTTCCTGGCATATGGCCATTCTCACATCTGTAGGTACCAAGATAGACTGACTCTGTCCTTGGTAATTCAAAACTAGTGACACCACTGGGAGTGGGACTGGGACAGGCTCTGTGTGCTTGGCTTCCTGGATGTCAATTTCCATCACCGAGGAAGTGAGGTGAGGTTACTTCCTTCAGGATCTGAATGAAGTCACTGCCTTGGCAACCACTTTGTCCTAACAGTTGCTTCCAAGGGTCCCATGAGATGGAGGCTTCCCCTACTTAATGTGACAATTTCACACGTTAAAATGGTATATCAACCATAGGCACCTGGGAACAGCTCTCCATACAGGCCTGATTTGGTCCATATTCTCTACATTAAGAAGAGAGAGGCTGATTAAGACACAACCCTTCATCCTGACCAGGTTGTTTGCCATGGAAGATGACTTGTGCTCTCTCAGGTCCTTCATAACTGCCTACATATTCTCCAGGGATCCTTTCAGCATGGATCTTTGAAGTTCTCAGCAGGTAGAGGATCCCTACATTCCAGTATTATAAGACCACCTCTGTCCCTGCTCTTCTGTAAAGTAAGATTGAGGGAACAATGTATGTTTAGGGTTAATAACAGGTTCAATTTGGGTTAGGAATCATTTTGTGGATGAATAATGGTATTGGCAACCTGCGAAACTTATAAGAATATAGAGGTGAACAGTGTGTATGAAAACAGAAATCCAAGTAAGATTGGAAGCCCAGAAGGGCATTGGGCCCTTGATTGTGATACTTAGCATTGAATTACATTCTGCACAGATGTCTCAGATAAATCAATATACAATGGCATGGGACCTTGTACCTTGGATGATTGAATGTAGAAGGGAACATCCAGTCAAAAAGGAATAGTCAGTAGGAATAGGAAGATAGTAGGTAGGTATAGAAAGAAGGGTGAGTGTATGATTTGGAACAAAATTTCTTTAGCAATAGGGTTTCGGTTAGAAAATGAATTTAAATGTCAGCACATGTGAAGAGTCTGTCACAATGATGAAGTGGGAAAAATATGTAGGTAAGCAGATATCAATAGGGACATTATGAAATCAGGCAAAGTAAAAAGTGAGAGATCGGCTTAGACATTTTCAAAGGGTTGAGTTTGAATATGCAATGTTAGGAAGAAACAAATATGTAGTCATCAGTAGGATTGACATTTGAGAGCATAAGTAATCTTGGACATGGATGATTTTAGTAATCCATGTTAATTTTCCATTTTGGCTTTGGTACAATCATAAATGTGAACTTTGAATTTAGTGTCCAGTATATTTCTGTGAATAAATGTATATGAAGATCAGGTGACATGAGTATTTCTTCCACCATTTCTGGGAGCAATATTGACTGACTACTTCTGATTGATAGGTACAGATTCTTTATGTGAATTGGAATCATGAGAAACCCAAGCACCTCTTTAGGGATTGAAGAACTCATATGACCCAAAAATCCCTATTCTCAATTGATGGAGGTCAGGAATCTAATAGAGGAAGGGAAGATACTTCATCCAAAATGAGTGAACTTTTTGCCATTTTGGTTTTGGATGCACACATGGGATCTTTCTTTAGATCGATCAGGTGCTGAGAATCTAAGTCACAGCCTCACACAGGGCCAAGAGGCTGATTCAGACACATCCCTTTCCAAAGAAATTAAGCAAAGAGCCATAGGTGATGCCCATTCATTTCCATTTGAAAACTGTTTTCTTCAGGCTTTACAAAGGGTTAGCCTGAGGTAAAGAACTTCCTGACATTCAGGGCAACAGAAAAATAGGTAAGCAAAAGGCCAAAAGCAGGGTTTCTCCACTGAGACTTTCCTGGTCACACTGTCCCTGCTCTTATGTAAAGTTAGATTGAGGAAACAGTGTATGGTTAGGGTTAATAACACGTTCGATTGGGTTAGGAATCATTCTGCAGGATGAATATTCGTTCTGGGAATCTGCAATATTTACAAGAATATATAGGTAAAATAAAAGTATGAAAACAGAAATCTAGGCAGGATTTGAAGCTCAGATGGGCATTGGGCCCTTGAGTGGGTTACTTATCTTTGAATTATGTTCTGCACAGATGTCTCAGATAAATCGATATACAATGACATAGGACCTTGTACCTTGGATTATTGAAAGTTGAAGAGAACATCCAGTCACAAAGGGAAAGTCCGTAGGTTTAGGACGATATTCTCTAGGTTTAGAAACAACAATGAGTATAGGATTTGGACCAAAAGATTTTTAGCAATTGGTTTTCAATAAGAGAGTGAATGTAAATATCAGCACATGTGAAGAGTGAGACACAATGATGAAATGGGGAAAATATGTAGGAAAGCAGATATCAATAGAGACATTAAGAAATCAGGCAATGTATAAAGTGAGGGATAGCATTAGACATTTTGAACAGGGTTGAGTTTGAATATATAATCTTAGAAAGAAACAAATACATAGGATTTATCAATAGGATTTACATTTTACAGCATTAAGAAACCGGGACATGGATATTTTTAGTAATCCATGCTCACTTTTCTTTTAGGCTTTGCTACAATCATAAGAGTGACTTTTGCTTTCTGTGTCCAGAATATTACTGTGTTAAAATTTATATGTAGATCAGGTGACATGAGCATTTCTTCCACCATTACTGGGGGCAATATTTTGAAGACGTATAAATATTGGGGGAAAAAAGTGGAGTACCCTGTGTCAATGGATACAGAAATAATGTATGAATAGACCATACTGTGAATAAATAATATAACTGGTTGCAACTTTAAATAGTGGATTGATTTGATATCTGAAAATATACTGGAAATCTTAAATTGATATTCATACATTCATTACAACCAGTTATACATCTAACGGTAATATTAGGGTTATGGTTTATCATGAAGAGTGTGTGAGTTTTGCTTCAAATATGATTATGAAAATCAAAAATAATGTGTTTGGAAAGAAGTCTCATGACAAGACCAGTCAAGAACCCTGGAGTAATATATGTGTTCTGAAGCAGGAGGTGATTGAAATTGAAACAAATGCCTATAAATTTGTGAACTTGTGGATGAAATATATATCATATGATGTGCATAAACTGAAGAAATAGTAATGTACCACTGTTTAATAAAAATGAACTGCAAAATACACATCATGTCCCATAGGAAAATGCTTGCATTGATGTTGAACTAGGTTTTACTGTAGAAATATTAGGATTTGTGTGCACCATTCACTGAAGTTAGTCTTCAGTACTAGGAAACAAATCTGTATTTAAGGTGGATGAATATTTCTGAGAATAATCTTGTGAATAGTTGATCATAAATCCACATACATAAATATGAATGATTTTAAGGAGTGTATAATAAGATTCATATATTTCATATTTTGAAAAATCCACATACATAAATATGAATGATTTTAAGGAGTGTATAATAAGATTCATACATTTCATATTTTGAAAAATTTGGAGAGTATATATATATATATATATATATATATATACTCACACACACACACACACACACACACACACACACACACACACACAGACAGACATTAAAACTAGCAATATATTTGCCAATCGAAATTCATCATGAAATATGTATCATCCACAGGTGCAAAAATATTGATTTCACTGAAAATGAATCTATATATAATGTTGTTCTACTAGCAAGCTCACCCATAGGTTGAATTTTCAATTCCAACAGTATTTAAGAGGAGTGATCTCTTCTCATAACTTGTATCTGCCTAGTCAGCAACCTCACAAAAATGTACGTGTGATAACACGTAGGATTCTATATGTGCATATAAAAATACACGTGCTGAATAGTCTACAGAGAAAGGAGACACCAATTTGTTGAAAGCCACAGCTTAAGGGGCCCCATTAAACTTCCAGCTACCAGCAACATTCCCCTGCCAGATGATTATTTTTCTCACAGCGGCCCCAGCAACATCTAGCTGATTGGCTCCTCTGCGGTGATGCTCATTGGGCAGTTTCCCTGCCCTTTCAGACCACAGAGCTGCTCATTGTGGGACTTTTTTGGCTCCACCCACCTGACCCAGCTAAATAGCCTCAAGAGCAGGAGGATTGTGGGAGGTGGAGAGGCTTGTGGGTGTGACAGAAACTTTGCAAGGAAGCCAGTGGTGGCAGTTGGGCTCTGAGGGTTTTTACTGAGGAGCTGTTTTGTTTGGCATGTGTGGTTCTAAAAATAAAGTTTGTTTCTTTTGAAAAGTGGCTCTTGAATCGTGCCCAGCCAGACTGCAGCATTTTTATGGCTTGCACGGGGAGCCACTGAGGGTAAGTGATAAGGTAAACTGCTCGCCCCTGAGCGAAGGGCGAGAGGATGGGTAGCCATTTAAGATTCCTCTTTTGTTTTGCTTCACTTTTGTTGCCTGTCCATGGAGATGAGTGAGATGGATGAAAAACCGCTCACATCTGAGAAAAAATTATTTACTTCTGAGGAACAGATAGGGAGAAAGGACGGATGCACATGTCAGTAGGATATAAAGGCTATAATGACTTTTTGTTGTTCACTTTTTATTTTATTCTGTCTCGGTTTTGTTTGGCATCGTCTTGTTGGGTTGTATTATAGTAGAAATACGGGATCAGAAATTAGTAAAAAAACAAACTGAAAGAGTGTTAAGTAAATTGTTAGAGGAAGGAGGCATCTCAGTAAAGTCAAGAACAGTCAGGGCATACGTTGATACAATACAAAAATGTAGCCCATGGATTTTTAAGGAGTTGTTAAATATACCATAATGGAAAAATCATGGTGAAGATTTAAAAGGGGGTAAAAGAACAGCCCAGGGACTCTGCCAGTTGGCACATTGCCATTGAGGACGTTCATATCTGGTTTGCTTAGTCCAAAGACTTCAGTTCAGACAAAGATAGAAGAACAAAGCTTAGGGCAGAAAAAGCCATCAGGGGCAAAGTTACAAAAGGAGACTGCTACTAACAACTTTCTATCCCTAGAGGGCGTAAATGTCCAACCAACAGCGCCTCCTCTACAGGAGACTGTTACTAACACCTTTCTATCACCAGAGGATGTAAATGTCCAAATAACAAGGCCGCCTCCATATGCTGGGAGGCCCCCAAACCCCACAGTTGATAGTTCGGATCCTGAGACAGGATCTCAAGTATGAACATGCCCTGATTTTGAGGTAGGAGGGCAGCGAATTCACCATGCTTTAAATTTCAAAATAGTGAAGCAGCTAAAAGGGGCTGTAACAACCTATGGTCCTCAAGCACCCTTCATTGTAAGCTTGGTCGAATCCATTAACAACTTGAATATGACGCCAGTAGATTGGGCTAATATGTGTAAAGCTGTGCTAAATGGAGGTCAATACCTTTTATGGAAGGTTGCCAATGAGGAATTTTGCAAGGAGACGGCTAGGCGTAATGCAGAAACTGGTTATCCTCAGAGAAATCTAGATATGTTGTTAGAAAGGGACCTTATGAGGATCAGCAGCAACCAATTGCATATGATCCTGGCGTATACGCAAAAATTGCTGCAGAGGCGGTTAGGGCATGGAAGACTTTACAACGACATGGAGGTTTACAAGGTCAATTATCTAAGGTAATACAAGGAGCTAATGAATCTTACACTGAATTTGTAGATAGGCTTATTCAAACAGCTACCAGAGTTTTGGGGAATACAGAACAAGCAATGCCATTAATAAAAAACTGGCTTATGACCAAGCGAATCATTGGTGCAGAGATATCACTAGACCATGGAAACATGAAGATTTAAACACATATATTAAATTATGTAAAGACATTAATGAATAAGAGAAAGTCATGGCAGCTGCAGTAAAACAGGCTTTAGATGCCAGAGACATCAATGAACAAGGGCAATTTGTGGCAGCTGCAGTAAAACAGGCTGCCAGACCAGGAACATGCTACAATTGTGAACAAACAGGACATTTTAAAAGGAATTGCTCCATAGGAAGAGGGTTTAACAAAACTAGGTACCAAAGGAGTAGAATACGTGGGTATTTGCCCACGATGCCGTAGAGGGAGACATTGGGCTAATGAATGCCGTTCTCAAACCACCATAGAGGGTACTTCATTATCAAAAATGAACAAGGACTAGCTGTTTATCCATGATATCATGGAGAAAGGCATCGGGCTCCATTGCCAAAAAATGGACAGGGGAGCCCAATGCTCTGGGGCCCAAAACCACAAATATACAGAGCACTGGAGGAACCCAGCAACCCCATCAGTTTAGTGCCCAGGACACATTTTCCATCAGATGCCTCATCAGACAAATCAGAGGGAGCGCAGGGTTAGATATCTGCACCTCCGTCAGATCAGTACTAACTGTAGAGATGGGGGTTCAAATCATTCACACAGGGTGAGAGGACCTCTTCTCAAAGGAACGGTAGGCTTATTATTGGGACGCAGCTCTTCTAATCTAAAAGGACTTATGAAAAGTCCTTGGGTAATTGATCCCGATTATGAAGGTGAAATAAAATTATACCCAGTTCTCCAAAGGACATATCAGTAATTTCACCAGGAGACAGAATAGCACAGTTACTAATAATACTCAGTCTGCATGATAAATTTTCCAGTCGTGCTGTAGAAAGAGGTTCCAAGGGATTAGGCTCCACAGGTGTAGATTTGGTTATGCTTTCTTTAAATTTAGATTCTCGCCTCAGGCTAAAACTAAATATTCAAGGACATGAATTTAATGGGCTACTTGATACAGGTGCAGATGTTAGCATCGTCTCTCATCAAGAATGGCCAAAACATTGGCCATTACAACAGTACACTAAAATACTTTGAGACCTAGGAGTGGCAACTAATCCCCATAGAAGTGCAATGGCATTGGATTGGAAGGATCCTGAAGAATGTGAAAGAACTATACAGCCATATGTATTGGATCATCTTCCCGTAAATTTATGGGGATGAGATGTCCTAGATCAATTAGGTTTGACATTAACAAATAACATCAATCAAAATGCACCCACTATTATGGCTACAGAAGGTTTTAGGAAAGGAAAAAGATTAGAAAACAAGATCAAGGTATATCAGCACCAATACAAATAGACCAAGCAACAGACAGACATGGGTTGGATTTTCAGAAAGGGCCACTGAGACAATAAAAATTACTTGGAAATCAGAAAGACCAGTATGGGTTCTTCAGTGGACCCTGACTAAAGAAAAGATACAAGCAGCCCAGTTCCTGGTCAAACAACAATTAGCGGAAGAACATATACAACCTTCTGTATCTCCCCATTATACTTTCATTTTTGTCATCAAAAAGAAATCTGGTAAATGGAGATTATTGGAAGATTTAAGAGCCATTAATAATGAGATGGTTATTTTGGGACCTGCTCAATCAAGGATTCCTCAATTGTCTGCTTTGCCAAAAACTTGGTGTGTTTTAGTTATACATATTAAAGATTGTTTTTTTTTTCATTTCCAATTCTTCCTGAGGATAGTCCAAGTTTTGCATTTACTATCCCTGCACTGAATCATGAAGGTCCTCATCAGAGGTATGAGTGGAAAGTATTCCCTCAAGGGATGGCTAACAGCCCAACTATTTGTCAAATTTATGTTAACAAAGTAATCCAGCCACTTAGAAATCAAAATCCTGAGCTACAAATATTTCACAATATGGATGATGTGTTATTAGCACACAAGTTAAAAACCCATTGCTAGAATGTTATGCCACACTTACAAACTTATTAAAAAATTATAACCTAGGGATATCAATTGATAAAGTACAATTAAATTTTCCAATTAATTATTTAGGAGTTCTATTATCCTCAACCATGGTCAGTCCACCAAAAATTCAAATACGAGTAGATCAACTCAAATCAATTAATGACTTTCAAAAGTTATTAGGAGACATTAATTGGATAAGGCCTTATCTAGGTATACCAACAGGAGAGTTGGGACCTATATTTGATATCCTAAAAGGTCCATCTGATCCAAATTCACCCAGAATGTTAATGCCTGAAGCAAGAAAGGCATTAAAAATCATTGAAACATATATGGGAAATATGCATTTGGATAGATTTGATAAAATAATGACTCTATTATTCATTGTGCTACCAACAAAAAAATATTCCTACATGAGTATTTTGGCAAGAAGGTCCATTATTATGGATACATTTATCTTATTCCTCTAACACTATTATTACTAGGTATCCTGAGGCTTAGGGACAATTAATATTAATAGGAATAAAAGCAGCAAAGGGAGTGTTTGGAATTTCTCCCAATAAAATTATTACTCCATACACTATGAATCAAATTGATGAATTAGCTAATGAGTTAAATACTTGGGCAATAATCCTGTGTAAATCTAATGTTTCATTTGATAACCACTTACCATCTAATCTTTTATTGTCTTTTGGGTCATTGCATCCTGTAATTTTTCCAAAAATTACAAGAAAACACCTATCATGAATGCTCCAAATATATTTACTGATGGGTCAAATAATGGTACAGCTGCAATAGTTACACCTGATCAAATTTTTACATTTTTAGCACCCCAACAATCAGCTCAAAAGGTAGAGCTTAATGTAGTATTATAAGCTTTTGTGATGTTTAAAGATTCTGTGTTTAATTTATTTTCCAATAGTCAGTATATAGTTAATGCTATAGTATCCCTTGAAGATGCTGGTAGGATTTCCCCTTCCTCTACTGTTTTCTCTTTGCTTTCCAGTATACAAAGTCTAATCTGGGACAGAAAAGATCCATTCTTAATAGGACATATCTTGGCACATACAGGATTGCCTGGAGCCCTTAGTTTGGGCAATGATTTAGCAGGTAAAACTACACATGACATACATACATATTTTCTCTACACTAGAAGAAGCTATAAATTTTCATGAAAAGTTCCATATCAATGCAAATACTTTACAAAAGCATTTTAAAAAAACTAAGGAGCAAGCTAGACAAATAATAAAACAATGTCAAAATTGTGTGACCATTTTACCACATTTTAATCTTAGAGTCAATCCTAGAGGATTGATACCTTACCATATATGGCAGATGGAAGTCACACACTTGCCAGAATTTGGAAAAGTAAAATATTTGCATGTTACAGTTGATACTTCTTCTGGATTTTTGATGGGCTCCCTTCATGGGGAAAAAAAAAAAAACTAAAGATGTTATAGCTCATTGCTTACAAAATTTTGCCACTGTGGTCATTCCAAAACAGTAAAAAACAGATAATGCCCCCGGTTATACTTCTACCTCTTTTAAACCATTTTGCTCATCATTTGGCATTACTCATATAACAAGAAACCCATACAATCCACAGGGACAAGCCATAGTTGAAAGAGCACATCACACTATTAAAATGTACTCATTAAAGTAAGAAGACAGAATTGGGAAGGAATATAAATTCCCCAAAGATAAAATTAAAATAACCCTTTTTAATCTAAACTTTTTAAATTTGGATTTTCAGGACTTAGTGCTGCAGAAAGGCATAAGTGTCCAAAAAATGTGTATTAGCCCGAGGTACTTTGGAAGGATATTCTAACAGGAAAATGGAAATGTCCTGACCCATTAATTTTCTGGAGTTGGAGGTCTGTTTTTGGGTTTCCACAGGAAGAACAGCAGCCGATTTGGATTCCAGAGAGATTAACTAAGGTCCCGACCCAGTGATTGCCTGGAGTCGGGGGTCTGTTTATGTGTTTCCAAAAGGAGAACAGCAGCCGATTTGGATTCCAGAGAGATTAACTGAAGCGCTTTCAATAGACCAAAATAAGATGATTTGGCTCAAATCCATAACAGCTGATATCGAAAACTCCAGTTTGGCTATTTTTACATCTGCGACAGAACAGGGATGCTTTTTTCAATATCTATTTTATTATTGCCCTTTCCCACATCATGAAATTCTCTTTTGTTTTTTTTTTTGAGCTCATACAGACCTAGGATAATGTTTTGCTTATCAGTTCTATTTTTTGACTATAGAGTTTTTAAACATTGCAATAATGATTTCACATGTAAAAAGTTATAAGGAATTTACTATTATATTATGTGTTGTATGTATTTATTATGTGTGCACACTTGTGTTTTGTGTTATATATTTGAATATGCGTATGTCCATATATCACATATGATGAGTGCTAATGAAATAATATATCCATTTTTTTTATTCACGTGAATTAAATTGTTTGATTTAAATTTGGAAAACAACTGTTCAGGATTGTCTTAATATGTGAAAAAATAGGAGGTTAACAGACGTGCTTGTTTACTTTCACTTTTCCTTTTCATTATATTTAATTATACTCTTCAAGATAATGTAAATTGTTAAGAAAATTGTTTTCTTTTAGTGCCCTCAGGAATGTTACATAATTTTTTCTTTAGCCATTACTGCCAGAATTCCTATTTTTATCCCAGTGCCAGTGAAGACAAAGATAAAACCAATCTACAGATTCTGCAATAGCCATCACTGAACTGCTTGCAGAACTTGCCTGGATTATGTATCACTTGTATGCATTGTGAACTCACTTGTATGCATTGTGAACTATCTGCTGCTGCAGCGAATTGTCGTAGTGTTGGGGTACTTATGCTGATGCTGTCATCAGTGATAGAATTTTTCCAATAGGAGCCATCAATTGACTTGGTGTATCTTTCCTATTCTCACTTGATAGAGGTCAAAAAACTTACAGAGGGAGGTGAAAGACTTCATCAGCAATGACTGCTCTTTTGGCAATTTTGGTTTTGGATGCACACATGGGATTTTTCTTTAGATCTATCAGGTTCTGAGAATCAAAGCCACAACCTCACACAGGGCCAAGAGGCTGATTCAGACACATCCCTTTCCAAAGTAATTAAGCAAAGAGCCACAGGTGATGCCCATTCATTTCAATTTGAAAACTGTTTTCTTCAGGCTCCACAAACGGGTGGCCTGAGGCAAAGACATTCCTAACATTCAGGGCAAGGGAACCATAGGTAAGCAAATTGCCCAAAGCAGGGTTTCTCCACTGAGACTTTTCTGGTTACACTGATCTCTGAGGTTTCTGAGATGTTCCCATTCCATTCAGCTATGCAGTATATGGCTATGTCACAGAGTTTGGAGGTGGTACATATCTTGGACACAAAACCATGAGCCTATTCTGGAGAGAGGCCAGAAATCAGGAGGTGAACAGGAACTTGGGAAGATAGTAGGTGTTGTCTATCCATAAGGCAAGCTGCAGTCCATTCATAAAAAGGGCAGAATAAATGCCTGGAAGCTTCCTACTAGTCAGGACACCTCCATTGATGTATTGGCTTTTCTAATAACTACAACCACGGACACAGTGGAAACACAGACATAGAAAAACTCGCCTTCTCAAACGACTTACTAGAAACAGTCGACTCCAAACCAAACAAACCACCTTTGCCTCCTATTCTCAGAACATGAGACAAAAGCACGAACTCACACCCACACCAACTAAGGCACCTCATTCCCACAACTAGGTCTGTGACTATCCGGAGTGTCCTCTGACTGGTGGACCATACTATGTTCCCCCCAAATGGCCTGTCCTGTATCAGATCAGGTCCCTTTTGCCAACTCTGTTAAGTTGTCAGGAGCCAGCAATGAGCCACTACCTGCTTTCTCAGGAAAGGCCCCTCTTCAGAGTTCTCCTGGCATTTGGTCATCCTCACATCAGGAGGTACCAAGAAAAACTGACTCTGTCCTTGGAAAATTCAAACAAGTGTGCCCACTGGGAATGGGACTGGCACTGGCTCTGGGTGCCTGGCTTCCTGGATCCCAAGTTCAGAGAGTTGTATCACCAAGGAAGTGAGGTAAGTCACTTCCTTCAGGAATCGAATGAGGTCAATACCTTGGCAACCACTTTGTCCTAACAGTTGTTTACAAAGGTCCCATGAGATGGAGGCTGCCCCTACTTTCTCTGACTCAGTCATAAGTTAGAATGGTATATCAACCACAGGCACCATGGAACAGCTCTCCACACAGGCCTGGTTTTGTCCATCTTCTCTACATTAAGAAGAGAGCGACTGATTCAGACACAATACTTCATCCTGACCGGTTTTTTTGCCATGGAAGATGATTTTGCGCTCTCAGGTCCTTCATAGCTGCCTAAGTCTTCTCCAGGGATCATTTCTGCATGGACCTTTGAGGTTTCAGCAGGTGGAAGATACCCTAAATTCCTGTATTGTAAGACCAACTCTGTCCCTGCTCTATTGTAAAGATAGATTGATGGAACAGTGTATGCTTAGGGTTAATAACAGGTTTGATTTGGGTTAGGAATCATTCTGTGCGATGAATAATGGTTTTGGGAACCTGCGATATTTACAAGAATATATAGGTGAAATATAAGTATGAACACAGAAATCTAGGTAAGATTTGAAACCCAGAAGTGCATTGGGCCCTTGATTGGGATACTCAGCTTTGAATTATATTCTGCACAGATGTCTCAGATAAATTGATATACAATGGCATAGGACCTTGTACCTTGGATGATTGAATGTCGAAAAGAACATCCAGTCAAAAGGATAGTCAGTAGGATTAGGAAGATATTCAGTAGGTTTAGAAAGCAGAGTGAGTATAGGATTTGAACCAAACGTTCTTTAACAGTAGGGTTTCGGGTAGAGAATGAATGTAAATATCAGTACATGTGAAGAGCCAGTCACATTGATGAACTCTGGAAAATATGTAGGAAACCATATATCAATAGACACATTAGGAAATCAGGCAAAGTATAAAGTAAGTGATAGGATCAGGCATTTTCAACAGTGTTGAGGTTGAATATATAATCTTAGGAAGAAACAAATATGTAGTCACCAATAGGATTGACATTTGATAGCATTAGGCAACCTGGACATAGATGTTTTTTGTAATCCATACTCACTTTCCATTTAGACTTCGGTACAAACATAAGTGTGACCTTTGCATTTTGTGAAAGAAGTCTCATGAAAAGACCAGTCAAGAAACCCTGTGGAAAACATGTTTTCTGAATTAGGAAGTGATGGAAAGTAAGACAAAATGCCTATAAATTTCTGAACTAGTGGATTAAATATATATCCTACCATGTGCATTAACTGAAGAAAAAGTAATGTACCAGTACTGAATAAAAATAAAAGACAAAATACACATCACGTCCCATAGGAATCTACTTGCATTGATATAAAACTGTGTCAGTTACTGCAGAGATATTAGGATTTGTATGCACCATTTACTGTTAGTTTTCAGTACTAGGAATCAAATATGTAGTTCAGGTGGATGAATATTTCTCAGAATAATCTTGTGAAAAGTTGATTATTAATCCACATACATGAATATGAATGAATTTACGGAGTGTATAATAAGACACATATATTTCATATTTTGAAAAATCTGTAGAGTGTGTGTGTATATATATATATAAACACACACACACACACACACACACACACACACACAGGCACGCACACAAACAGACATTAAAAAGTAGCAATATAAGCCAATTGAAATTCACCATGAAATATATGTCATCCACAGATCCAGATAAATTCGTTTTACTGAACATGGATTCATGTATAATTTTATTGTACTAGGAAGCTCATCAATAGTTTGAATTTTCAGTTTCAACAGCGTTTAGTAGGAGTGATCTCTTTTCACAATTTGTGTCTGCCAAGTGAGCCACCTCACAAGAATGTACGTGTGGTACCAGGTAGGATTCTATATGTGCATATAAAAATACATGCGCTGAATAGGATACAGAGAAAGGTAGACAGGAATTCACATATTTGTTAACTTGAAAAACACATGGAGAACCATTTCAACAAAAAATTGACTAGATTTATAACTCCTACCCTATATAAAGCAAAAGGCAATTCCAATGATACACCATTCGTCCTCTGAACTGCTTGTATTTCTATTCTGTTTGGGTTAATTTTCTCCATCATATTAGAATTAGTAGTCAGAGTCTAGTTGGCATAGGTTTGTGTCAGGGATTTGGAATCATTTGGAAAATGATTCCAATGTTTATGCAAATATATGCTACAAAAGTATCTTCCCACTCTCATGCATAACAATGCCTTGAGATTACCTTGGCCCCAAGTTAGACACAATTAGAGGAGAAGAGTTAGAAAATCTGTGAATACATATCTGGAATCAAATATGCTCACGAGTTCACAAACTTGGAGGTGGTAGAGGAGATTCCAAAAGTAAGGGACAGGGTAAACACTCCACAAACATGGAGCTCTGCTGGACTAAAGACTTCTTGAGGAACTGCCTCTGAGGTTGGGCACTTGAAATACGTGTTGTAGTCAGGAGATTTAGCTTCCTTTGTAGTGAGACAATCAAATCTGGGTATGCTTCTATGTGACCTGGAATACATGATTTCTTATTTTCCAATAAACATGAGGAAGTTGTCTTTAATTTTCTGTTTGTAGGTAAACTGTGGCCACTGGGGACTAATTGTCTACTCTTGTGGACTCTGAAGCCATTTGGTCATCCTCCAGTTTTCCTGGTGTTTCTTGCTGCTGCACTGGGAGTTTCGTATTTGCTTCAAGAAATACAAGGAATTCACCTGGGACACAGTGCTGGAGGGAGTTCTGTCACCTGTGCTGGGTCAGGGCCTGCAGAAGAATGTACCAACCAGGCTTCTCTTCCACATAGCTTGCCGCTTTGACCATAGCAACCGGATTCTGAACATTGGCCTGAAACCTCTCCATATAAAAAGATACCTTTACATAGAAGCGTCTGCTGGCTGCACCATGTCAGTCACAAGCCAATTGGAAGACAATGGCAGATCCACATGGCCCCACCACAGATTTTTTTTATCACACACCTGCCCTTCACTGCACTAGGCCCACTACTCTGCAGGGTCCAACTTCCTGGAATCTCTGTTATACACCATTTTCATGAAACTCAGTCAATCAAGTCACTGTCCTGAATAATCATGTTCAGCAACAGGACAACCAAAGTTTCTCCAGTGCCATCTGGTCATGGGAATTTCAAAAATTTCATGGTATTTATCTAGCAATTTTTCAAGGATGAAGTTGGCAGCATGTGGGTTTCAATTCATTCAGGGACCATTAAATGTTGTGGAAGTTCATTTCAAATGAAGTTCTGGAGAACTCTCACTGGCAAGGTTTCCCAAAGATTGGCCAAAGGGTCACATAAATCCAGGCCCATTGAGGTCTACAATGTAACGTCCATGTGTGTTTTGACTCACAACTAAGACTGCCAAGTCGTTAAGAATAAAATCATGTGATATCAAGCCTGAGATTCCCAGTGGTCTCTGGAAAGCCACCCTGGGCCTAGATCTCAGTTTCCAAGGGTGACTCTCATGCTTGGTCTTCTAAAATCCCAACACAATTCATGGCAATACTTCTCTAAGTTCAGTTCCTGTACTCAGCCTCTAAGGGGAATCACACCAGAGTTCAAACCCAGGTGGACTCAGTCATCCCTTCCAACTGCCACAAAAATAACCACAATTAAATCCAAAACACTCCCACATGGCCCTCATCTTCTTCCATATAGACACTCATCATAACCTCTGACTGGAGATTTTCATGAGGAATGCAGCCCAAGAGAGTGTCCAAAATATGCTTTCTTGCCCCTCATTTACCTAAATTCTGCGTGACCTGGACACCCTTCCTGTGAACCAGGAGTGATCAAATAGGCCTGCTGTTAATACTAATCCACTTCTCAAATTTGAGAACTACTGACTGTGGGGTTTAAATTCTTTATATGAATTGGAGTCATGAGAAAACCCAACCACCTATGGGCTAGCCTCTGCAGGGAACTGAAGAACTCATTTGACCTAAAGGATCCCTATTCTCACTTGATTGATGTCAGAAACCTTACAGAGGAAGGCGAAAGACTTCATCCACAATGACTGCTCTTTTGCTATTTTGGTTTTGGATGCACACATGGGATCTTTCTTTAGATCAATCAGTTGCTGAGAATCTAAGCTACAGCCTAACACAGGGCCAAGACGCTGATTCATACACATCTCTTTGCAAAGCAATTAAGCAAAGAGCCACAGCTGATGCCCATTCTTTTTTATTTGAAAAAGGTTTTCTTTAGACTTCGCAAAGCGTTGTCCTGAGGCAAAGACCTTCCTGACATTCAGGGAAACAGAACAATAGGTAAGCAAAAGGCCCAAAGCAGGGTTTCTCCAATGAGACTTTACAGGTTAAACAGGTATGTGAGTTTTCTGAGATGCTCGCAATTCACTTCAGTTATTCAGTACATGGCCATGTCACAGAGCATGGAGGTGGTACATATCTTGGATACAAAACCATGAGCCTATTATGGAGAGTGGCCAGATTTCAGGAAGAAAACAGGAACTAAGGAAGATCGTAGGTGTTGCCCATCATTATGGCAAGCCGCATTCCATTTATAAATTGGGCAGCATGAATGCTGGTAAGCTTTCTAAAAGACAGGACACATCCACTGATGCTTTCTCTTTTCTAATATCTACAATAACGGACACAGCGGGATACAGCGACACAGAAACACTCGCATTGTCAAATGACTTACTAGAAACAATTCACCCCAAACTAAACAAACCTCATTTCCTACCTCTTCTCAGAACATGAGCCAAAACCACAAACCCACACCCACACCCACAAAGGCACCTCTTTCCTCCAAGTAGGTTGTGACTATTTGGAGTGTCCTCTGACTGTGGGCCATTCTACGTTCCCCCGAAATGGCCTGTCCTGTCTCAGATTTTGTGTCCTTTGCCAACTCTCTGAAGTTGTCAGGAGCCAGCGGTGAGCCACTACCTGTTTTCTCAGGAAAGGCTCCTCTTCAGAGTTTTCCTGCCATTTGGCCATCCTAACATTAGTAGGTACCAAGAAAGACTGACTCTGTCGTTGGGAAATTCAAAAAGTATAACCACTGAGACTGGGACTGGGGCTGTCAATGTTTGACTGGCTTCCTGGATCGCAAGTTCACAGAGTTCCATCACCAAGAAAGTGAGGTGAGGTCACTTCCGTCAGAAACTGAATTAGTTCACTGCCTTGGCAACCAATCTGTCCTAAGAGTTGCTTCCAAGCTTCCCATGAGATGGAGGCTGCCCCTGCTTCCTGTGACACTTTCACAAGTTAGAATGGTATATCACCCATAGGCACCCAGGAGCAGCTCTCCACACAGGTCTCATTTGGTCCATCTTCTCTACATTAAGAAAGGAGAGGCTGATTCAGACAGAACACTTCACCCTGACCAGGTTGTTTTCCATGGAAGATGACTTTTGCACTCTCAGGTCTTTCAGAGTTGCCTACATCTTCTCCAGAGATTATATCTGCATGGACCTTTGAGGTTATCAGCAGGTGGAAGATTCCCTATATTCCTGTATTGTAAGACCAACTCTGTCCCTGCTCTTCTGTAAAGTTAGATTGAGGGAACCATGTATGGATAGGGTTAATAACATGTTTGATTTGGGTTAGGAATCATTATGCTGAATAAATAATGGTATTGGGAACCTGCAATATGTATAAAAATATATAGGTGAAATATATGTATAAAAACAGAAATCTAAGTAACATTTGAAGCCCAGAAGGGCACTGGGCCCTTGATTGGGATACTTAGCTTTGAATAAATTGATATACAATGGCATAAGACCTTGTACTTTGCATCATAGAATGTAGAAGAGAACATTCAGTCAAAAAGGATAGTCGGTAGTGAAAGGTTAATAAAATAGGTACTTGTCACTTCCTGTTTTTCTGTATGCTTAACAAAACACTGTTAAAATCTTGTTTGCTAATCTTGTTCCCAGAATGTGCTGTCCCCAAGTGCCAAAGTGTAGAATGTACTCCCTCACCCGGTTGCACGCAAACCGACCACTCGCCCTGAACCATCAGTAAACTTCCCTCCCTGCCCTCTCCAAGGAAAATATATATGTTCTGCTTAAACTGTTCTCAGGGCTCTCTGATCTATTCAAGTGAGCTCCGAGCCCCAGCATGCTGGACCCAGAATAAACCCTTTGCTGTTGGATAAGACAGTCTGTTAGTGGTCTCTTCCTTCCATGCTCGCCCGACCTTTACATATGGAGATTCCACCGAGTTTTGGCAGCGGCGGACAAAAGACCCTAACGAGTTCCTCTCGGGTTAAGTAAGGCCCCTCTTTCTTGTTTCAGTGTTAAGGTTAGGGCTTGGCAAAATGGCTGTCGATGAAGAGCGTGAGTTCTCTCCGATGGTGGCTGACAGACGTGTCACAGAGCCGCAGGCCACGTCCCTGGGGGACTTCCCAAAGACTCGGGAAATCGAGGAACAATAGTCTCCTCGACTCAGTAATATTTTGTATCAGATTCGGAATTGCCAGGCCATTGGGTTTTGCTGGCTACTCAGTCCTGGTCTCAGTTTTGGATGTCCATTGAATGTCTTTATTGTCTTGTCTTGTCTGTGTCGTGTGTCTTGCATTCACTCTTTGTGTATCTTTCATTATGGGACACAGCACTTCAATGCCCCTGTCCCTGACCCTTGATCACTGGACCAAAGTCCGCTTAAGGCCTCAGAATCTTTCTTTTTTAGTAAAACGTTGGACCTTTCGGAATCTCTGTGCCTCAGAATGGCCCACCTTTGAATTTGGATGGCCCCTAGAAGGATCTTTCTATTTCCCACTAATTTAAGAAGTCAGAGATATTGTCTTTCACCCAGGCACACATAGCCATCCGGATCAACAGCCATATATCTTAACTTTGTAGGACCTCTGCAAATCTCCTCCTCAATGGGTGAAGCCTTTCTTTGTCCCTTCCCCTGCTCCTACTCCTTCCCCCATGATCTCTCAAACCCTCTGCTCCTCCTCCTCCTCCACCCTTTGTAATCCCTGAGTCACAAGATTTGACTCTACTGGACTCTCTTCCCCCGTATTATACCCTGCCCTCGTCCCCCAACCACCAACACCCTCTAAGTGATTCTCCTGCAGCTGACTCAGCCTCTCTACCATTGGAGGAATCTAAGCTGGCCCAGCGCCCTCCAGATAACTCCCCCGCAGCACACACAGCCCCTCCTCCGCAGGAGGAAGCTAGCCCAGCTAAGGGAACTTGATGGTGGCGAATGATTGAAAACCCTGGACCTCCTGTGATGCTCCCCCTATGTCCCTACGGACCATTGATTGACGAAGGCCATGGGGGGAAAATGCAAGCCTACAAATATTGGCCTTTCTCCTCTTCCGACCTATATAACTGGAAAAATAACAATCCCCCTTTTTCCGAGGACCCCATCGGGCTCACAGGTCTGGTTGAGTCATTGATGTTTTCACACCTGCCTACTTGGGATGACTGTCAACAATTCCTAGGGACTCTCTTCACGACAGAGGAACAAAAGAGAATCTTCCTGGAAGCTATAAAAAAATGTCCTCCGACCAGATTGGAGACGGACACATCTTCCCAACTTAATCAAAGCTGGTTTTCCCTTGAAACAACCCAACTGGGACACCAACAACATTGAAGTTAGAAAGCATCTGTCCACTTATCGCCAGGTTCTAATAGTGGGCCTCCAAGTGGCCACTAGGCGACCAACTAATTTGGCCAAGGTAATAGAGATTATTCAAAGGCCTGATGAATCTCCCTCTATGTTTCTAGAGAGAATTATGGAGGCATGTAGGAGATATACTCCTTTTGATCCAGAGGCAGAGGATCAAAAGGCATCTGTCATGATGGCCTTTATTGGGCAAGCTGCCCTGGATATTAAAAGAAAGTCACAATGCTTAGATGGATTACAAGATATGACTTTGAGAGATTTAGTCAGAGAAGCCAAGAAAATATACCTTAAGAGAGAAACTGAGGAAGAGAAAGAAGCAAAGTGAGGATAAAAGAAACAAAAGACAGACTAAGGCGTTGACTAAGGTCCTGGTCACAACAACAAAAGGGCCAGAAATTAAGAAACAGGGAGACAGGAAGGGATACCTGGTCCCATGCCAGAGGCCACCCCTGGCCTCAGATCAATGTACCAACTGTAAAAAAAAAAGGACACTGGGCCAAAGAGTGCCCTAGAAAGGGACAGCCACGCCAGTCAGCCATTCTGACTCTGGAGGATGAGTATGAAAGTCGGGGCTCAGATCCCCTCCCCGAGTTCAGGGTAACTTTTGAAGTGGAGGGGACCCCAGTAATCTTTGAAGTGGATAAAGGGGCAATATACTCACCCCTAATGTCACATTGGGCCCTCTATCAAATAAAAGGTCTCTAGTTCAAGGGGCTAATGACAGTAAATATCGGGCTTGGACAACTAAGAGGATCATGGAACTGGGGAAAGGAAAAATCCATCACTCCTTCCTAGTAATCCCAGAATTCCTAGCCCCATTGATCGGCAGAGATCTGCTCACCAAGTTCCGGTCCAAAATAACTTTTAACCCTGAAGGCCCCCAAGTGGAATTTCTAAATCCTTCAGTAAAAACTTCTATAGTCACAACTCTAAATATGTCAGTAGAAAATGCACATCAACTCACTCACCTTGGTTCAAAGAAACTGCAGGTATTTCTGAAGTATCAAGAACAGAGTTTTCCACTAACTGACTCACAGCAAAAAGAAATAACTGAATGGGTAAAAAAAGCCTGTCGAGTCCATCAATTGGTAAATTCTTACCCTTCCAAGCTTCCTGCAGGAAAGCACCTACGAGGAACCAGACCAGGACAATTCTGGGAAGTTGACTTTACTGAAATTAAGCCAGCAAGGTATGGACATAAATATCTTCTAGTCTTTGTAGATACATTTTTAGGATGGATTGAAGCCTTCCCCACTAAAAGAAAAAAAAAAAAAGAAACAGTGCTAATGGTGGTCAAGCACATCCTGAAAGACATTTTTCAAAGATACGGCCTGCCAAAGGTAATACGGTCTGATAATGCACAGGCGTTCATGGCCCAAGTAAGTCAGGGGTTAGCCAGGAACCTGGGGATTCATTGGAAGTTTAATTGTGCTTACAGACCCTAGAGTTCAGGACAGGTAGAAAGAATAAATAGAACCATTAAAGAGACCTCAATGAAATTAAGCTTAGAGACCAGCATAAATGATTGGACTATGCTCATGCCTTATACAATGTTTCGTGCAAGAAATATGCCCTCTGTTTCTTTGAGTAACCACACCCCCTGTGAATATCTAGGGTGCCTCTCTTCCAGTAACGGACCAAAGCCCAACTCTAAGACCTAACGATCCCTTTCACACCCCCTTGTTTGACAGACTTAAAGCTCTTGAAAGATCTCAGTGATACCTGTGGAAACAGCTGGCCACTCCCTACCAAACTGGGGACGAGGGGACTCCACATCGATATCAAGTAAGAGACTTCATCTACGTAAGATGATATCAGGTGTCATCCCTGGAACCCCACTGGAAAGGACCATACCAGGTGCTACTTATAACATCTATAGTGGTAAAGGTAAACTGAATCACTTCCTGGATCCATGCCTCTCATCTCAAGCCTGCGCCCAGTCCACACTCTGGCTGGAAACTGGAAAAGACTGGTAACACTTTCAAATTGCATATTCACCGTGTGGATAAGCCTATAGACTCTCCCCTTGGCCACAAGTAGTCCTAACCCTCATCAGCCCGTTCAGCAGCGATGGCTGATCACAAATTCTACTGGAAAAGAAGTATAATCTATCTTGCATGCAGCCCACTTAGGGACCTGGTGACCATCTCTCCACCCAGACATTTGTCAGCTGGCTATAGGTCTTTCCTAATGGGATATCCCTGATGAAGAGGATCCCACTAAAATTCCATTAAATCCCTTCCTTACCATAGATAATGGAAACAAATATTATGGATGTAGGGACACACGAGCCAGATGCAGGTTGGCTAGCCTAGATTACTGTGTTTACCCGGCCGACTGTCAAAGCCAAAAACAGCCATGGCTGTGTGGGGGAAAAGCCGACTTCTTCTGTAAGTCATGGGGATGTTAGCGTACAGGGGCTGCCTGATGGAACCCAAACCCTGCATTAAATTCAGTAGACAGCATTGGCCATATTATGAATTAGATAACAAAAACTGATGGCCACCAGAGGGGATTCTAGATCCTCAAATCCTGCATGACCTTTTTAACATCTGCTAGTGCTCAAAAGGGTGAAAGGAGATTCCACTATGTGGAGGCCTTTTCCCTTCTTCGCTCACATCCTGAACTATGCTTATCCAATAGATCCTCACCTTCAGGCTTCTGTTCCAGAGTCTCTGCTGTCACTCCCACCTCAGCAACCTGATTTCTCCACTACAATTATTAGATCAAAAACCCAAACCTCTGCTGGTTCTCAGACCATTGACCCCTTGCTGAGGTAGCAGGTACTGAGGTACCTCTCCACCCACTCACTCCTCTCTTCTGTTGACAGTGCCAGCACTGGGTCCCACCAGGTCCTCTTACCAACTAACCCAAAGCTCAAACCAGCTGAGGAGAGCCCTCAGACCTCTATCCAAGATGTAATGAAAATGGCCTTTAAAGTTGCTTTGTCATCACTGAAAACAGTTTACTACAAATTTAAAGTCCCTCTGCGTTTTGGGATACTCACTACCATCTTCCCCTCTGCTTGACCTGTTCTACTGCTCAAATATTTGTTGCTAGGAAAATTCCAAACCACTTTCCCATTATTTTTTTACATCTCTCTTTTCTCATTCTCAGATCCTCGGAGCTGCTCTCAGCTCCACCTTCTCCGTCTTTCCTCTCTATACCAGGCCCACAGAAAAGTCTTTAACTGACCTTCTCCAGAAGTCTTCACCATGGCTGACTTTAGGACTTTCAGCAAAAGAGTCCCTATAAAAAAGTTCAATGTAGTTAAACTTCCTATTTTCATGTTGCCCTGTTCTACTTGGCCACTGGCTAAAAAAATCAGCACTCCTAATCCACACACCCCCTTACTAGTTTTTCACAAAAATATGTGAACCAGGCCTCTGGCCTTGACGTGGGGCTTCACAGAGATGGCTACATTTCTAAGTTAACAAAGTTAGCAACTGGACTCCATAGTAACAGCTGGCAATGGGAAAATAAGAAAGGGAAGAAAAAGCTCTTTCCCTCCCAGGTGTCCTTGAAAAGTTAACTTGCCCAGAACCGAGGAAAAAACAGAAACAAAAACTGCTTTTTTCAACTTCTGCAGACTGTGAACTTCTGAGCCCCTTCCCTTACATGTTGGGTACAAAATTCTGAAACTACCTAAACTTGGGTTTCAGAGGATTAGTTGATTACAACAGAATCAATGCCCTCTGAATCTGGTTGCAACCAAATAGGACTGTTTCCCTGTCTTCAGTGCTATCTTAGGTGCGTTGCCTTGTCCTTCCCTACTACAGCATGATTCTATATACTTAAACATTGTTAATGTTTTCATGAAATGGTCAACAGATGTGATTAATTGTGTAATCGTGCAGATGTTTCCCAGAGTGCTCTATCACGACGCAGATTCATTTGAAGATCAAATAGGGGGGCATTCAACCCGGTTCCACTGAAAATATATATCTCTCAATGTAGCCATCATATTAGGAATAGAAATTGCTGCACTGGTGGCCACGGGAACCACTGCCTTTGTCCAAGGGACTCAACAAATGACCCAACAAATGACAGCAATAGACCAAAACTAAGATATTAGAAACCTCCATCAGAGCTTTGCATGAGTCTTTTACCTCTCTCTCTGAAGTTGTTTTTCAGACCACTCGAGGGTTGGACCTCCTCGTCATGAGAGAAGGGGGCTTTGTGCTACATTGAGAGAAGAAAGTTGTTTGTATGCCGAGCATACTGGACTTGTAATAAAATGTAAGAGTAAATTAAAAAGATGCCTTGAAAAGCATCAACGAGACAGAGAGGCCCAAAAAAGGTGGTTTGAGTCTTGGTTCACACAGTCTTCCTGGTTAACTACGTTTTTATCAACCCTGGCGGTCCAATAGTAATCCTCATGTTATTGCTAACTATTAAACCCTGTTTTCTCAACCGTGTAATTTCTTTTCTCCAGGCTCAAATTGGACGAGTTAAACTTATGGTAATACCCTACTAGTATACATAGAATGTGACACCCCCCCAATGATCATTTTTATGATTAAAAGTAGCCAGAAGAAGAAGTGGGGAATAAAAGGTTAGTAAAATAGGTACTTGTCACTTCCTCTTTTTCTGTATGCTTAACAAAACACTGTTGAAATCTTGAGAAATGCTTGCAAATCTTGTTCCCAGTATGTGCTGTCCCCAACTGCCCAACTGCAGAATGTGCTCCCTCACCCAGTTGCACGCAAATCGCCCACTCACCCCGATCCATCAATAAACTTCCCTCCCTGCCCTCTCCAGGTAAAGTATATAAGCTCTACTTAAGCTATTCTCAGGGCTATCTGCTCTATTCAAGTGAGCTCTGAGCACCAGCATGCTGGACACTCAATAAACCCTTTGCTGTTGCATGAGATAGTCTGTTGGTGGTTTCCTCCTGTGAAGCTCGCCGGACATTTACTATAATGATTGAATGTAGAAGAGAACATCCAGTCAAAAAGGGATAGTTGATAGAAATAGGAAGATAGTACGTTTAGGAAGAAGTGTGAGTATAGCATTTGGAACAAAAGTTCTTTAACAATAGGGTTTCGGTTACAGAGTGATTGTTAAAGTCAGCACATATGAAGAGTCAGTCACTATGATGAGCTGGGAAAAAATGTAGAAAAGCAGATATCAATAGAGACATTATGAAATCAGGCAAAGTATAAAGTGAGTGATAGGATTAGACATTTTCAACAGGGTTGAGTTTGAATACATAATATTAGGAAGAAAAAAATATGTAGTCACCAATAGGATTGACATTTGAGAGCATTAGGCAACCTGGACATAGATGTTTTTAGTAATCCATGTTCACTTTCCATTTAGTCCTTCGTGCAATCATAACCGTGACCATTACATTATTTGTCCAGAATACTACTGTGATAAAATGTATATGTAGATCAGGTGACATGAGTATTTCTTCCACCATTTCTGGAAGCAATATATTCAAGACGTAAAATTAGTATTGGGGTTACAAAGAGGTGCACCCTGTGTCTATGAATTTAGAGATAAAGTACGAATAGACAATACAGTGAGTAAATAATATAACTTGTTCCAACTTTAAAAATTACAGGAAATCTTATATTGATATACAATCATTCATTCCCACCAATTATACATCTAATGGTAATATTAGTGTTTTGGTTTATCATGAACAGTGTGTTAGTTTTGTTTCAAAAGTGATTATGGAAATCGAAAATAATATGTTTGGAAAGAAGTCTCATGAATAGACCAGTCAGGAAACCTGGAGGAATGCATATGTTGTAAAGCAGGAAGCGATTGAAATTGAATCAAATGCCTATAAATTTGCTAATTTGTGGATGAAATATATATCCTATGATGTGCATAAACTCATGAAATAGTAATGTACCATTGTTGAATAAAAATGAACGTCAAAATACACATCATGTCCCATAGGAATCTACTGGCATTGATTTTAAACTGGGTCAGTTACTGTAGAAATATTAGGATTCTCGTGCATTATTCACCGAATTTAGTTATCTTTTTTTTTTAATTTTTATATATGGTTGCTCAAAACATTACATAGTTCTTGATAAATAATATTTCACACTTTGATTTATGTGGGTTATGAACTCCCATTTTTGCCCCGTTTACAGATTGCAGAATCACATCACTTACACATCCATTGATTCATATATTGCCATACTAGTGTCTGTTGTATTCTGCTGCCTTTCCTATCCTCTACTATCCCCCCTCCCGTCCCCTCTCCTCCTCTCTTCTCTCTCTACACCCTCTACAGTAATAAATTTCTCCCCCTTGTATTATTTTTCCCTTTCCCCTCACTTCCTCTTGTATGTAATTTTGTATAACCCTGAGGTTCTCCTTCCATTTCCATGCAGTTTCCATTCTCTCTCCCTTTCCCTTCCACCTCTCATCCCTGTTTAATGTTAATCTTCTTCTCATGCTCCTCGTCCCTACTCTGTTCTTAGTTACTCTCCTTATATCAAAGAAGACATTTGGCATTTGTTTTTTTAGGGATTGGCTAGCTTCACTTAGCATAATCTGTTCTAATGCCATCCATGTCCCTGCAAATTCTATGATTTTGTCATTTTTTAATGCACAGTAATACTCCATTGTGTATAAATGCCACATTTTTTATTCATTCTTCTATTGAAGGGCATCTAGGTTGGTTCCACAGTCTTGCTATTGTGAATTGTGCTGCTATGAACATCGATGTAGCAGTGTCCCTGTAGCATGCTCTTTTTAGGTCTTTAGGTTTTAGACCGAGAAGGGGAATAACTGGGTCAAATGGTGGTTCCGTTCCCAGCTTTCCAAGAAATCTCCATACTGTTTTCCCATTTGGCTGCACCAATTTGCAGTCCCACCAGCAATGTACAAGTGTACCTGTTTCCCCAGATCCTCGCCAGCACTTGTTGTTGTTTGACTTCATAATGGCTGCCAAACTTACTGGAGTGAGATGGTATCTTAGGGTGGTTTTGATTCACATTTCTCTGACTGCTGGAGATGGTGAGAATTTTTTCATGTACTTATTGATTGATTGTATGTCCTCCTCTGAGAAGTGTCTGTTCAGGTTCTTGGCCCATTTGTTGATTGGGTTATTTGTTATCTTATTGACAAATTTTTTGAGTTCTTTGTATACTCTGGATATTAGTGCTCTATCTGAAGTGTGAGGAGGAAAGATTTGTTCCAAGGATGTAGGCTCCCTATTTACCCCTCTTACTGTTTCTTCTGCTGAGAAAAAACTTTTTAGTTTGAGTAAGTCCCATGTGTTGATTCTAGTTATTAACGCTTGTGCTATGGGTGTCCTATTGAGGAATTTGGAGGCGACCCCACAGTATGTAGATCGTAGACAACTTTGTCTTCTATCAAACACCATGTCTTGATTTGATATCAAGCTCCTTGTTCCATTTTGATTTAACTTTTGTGCATGGCAAGAGAAAGGGATTCAGTTTCTTTTTGTTACATATGGATTTCCAGTTTTCCCAGCACCATTTGTTGAAGATGCTATCATTCATCCATTGCATGCTTTTAGCCCCTTAATCAAATATAAGATAGTTGTATTTTTTTGGATTGGTTTCTGTGTCCTTTATTCTTTACCATTGGTCCACCCACCTGTTTTGGTACCAGTACCATGCTATTTTTTTTACTATTCTTCTGTAGTATAGTTTGAAGTCTGGTATCGCTATACGGCCTGATTCTCACTTCCTGCTTAGTGTTGTTTTTGCTATTCTGGGTCTTTTATTTTTCCATATGAATTTCATGATTGCTTTCTCTATTTCTACAAGAACTGCCGTTGGGATTTTGAATTGCATTGCATTACACATATAGAGAACTTTTGGTAATATCGCCATTTTGATGATTTTAGTTCTGTCTATCTATGAACAGGGTACATTTTTACATCTTCTAAGATCTTCCTCTATTTTTCTCTTTAGGGTTCTGTAGTTTTCCTTGTATAACACTTGCACCTCTTTTGTTAGGTTGATTCCCAATTATTATTTTTTTTTTAGTATATTGTGAATGGAGTGGTTGTCCTCATTTCCGTTTCAGAGGATTTGTCACTGATATTCAGGAATGTCTTTGATTTATGAGTGTTGATTTTATATCCTGCCACTTTGCTGAATTCATTTATTAGCTCTATTAGTTTCTTTGTAGACCCTTTTGGGTCTGCTAGGTATAGAATCATGTCATCTGCAATAGTGATAATATAAGTTCTTCTTTTCCTATTTATATGCCTTTAATTTCTTTTGTCTGTCTAATTGCTCTGGCCAGTGTTTCGAGAACTATGTTGAACAGAAGTGGTGAAAGAGGGCATCCCTGTCTTGTTCCATATTTTAGGGGGAATGCCTTCAATTTTTCTCCATTCAGAATGATGCTAGCCTGAGACTTAGCATAGATTGCTTTTACAATATTGAGGTATGTTCCTGTTATCCCTAGTTTTTCTAGAGTTTTGAACATAAAGGAATGCTGTACTTTGTCGAATGCTTTTTCTGCATCTATCGAGATGATTATATGGTTCTTATTTTTAAGTCTATTGATGTGATGAATAACATTTATTGATTTCCGTATATTGAACCAGCCTTGCATCCCACGGATGAATCCTACTTGATCATGGTGCACAATTTTTTTGATATGCTTTTGTATCTGATTTGCCAGAATTTAATTGACGATTTTTGCCTCTAGGTTCATTAGAGATATTGTTCTGTAGTTTCCTTTCTTTGAAGTGTCTTTGCCTGGTGTAGGAATCAGAGTGATGTTGACCTCATAGAATGAATTTGGAAGAATTCCCTCTTTTTCAATTTCCTGAAATAACTTGAAAAGTATTGGTATTAGTTCCTCTTTAAATGTTTTGTGAAACTCTGCTATATACCCATCAGGTCCTGGGCTTTTCTTACTTGGTAGTGTTTTGATGGTTTTTTTTATTTCCTCAATTGATATTGGTCTGTTTAGGTTGTCTATATCCTCCTGACTCAATCTGGGCAGATCATATGACTAAAGAAATTTATCGATGCCTTCACCGTCTTCTATTTTATTAGAGTACAAAGATTCAAAATAATTTCAGATTATCTTCTGTATATCTGACATATCTGTTATGATGTTGTCTTTTTCATCCCATATGCTAGTAATTTGAGTTCTCTCTCTTCTTGTCTTCGTTAGCATGGCTAATGTTCTTTCGATTTTTTTTATTTTTTCAAAGAACCAAATGGGTTGACGTGTCTGCCACGCTTGCAGGCCGCTGGGCCTGTTCCGCCTGTCGGTTGCAGGTCTGCCTACCTTGCGGGAGCGGGTGGTGGCTCTGCTCTGGCCCTACTGCCATTGGGGTGTCGTGACTACCATGCTGGCAGATCGCTGGGCCTGTTCTGGGTGCGGCTAAAGGCTCTGCTCTGCCCCTACTCCAATTGGGTTGACGTGACTACCACGCCGGTGGGCCGTTGTGCTTGTACTGGGCGCAGGAGAAAGCTCTGCTCTGCCACTACTCCAATTGGGGTGTCATGTCTACCATGGTGGCAGGCCGCTGTGCCTGTTCCGCCGGTCAGTCACAGGTCTGCTTTTGTTGCGGGCGTGGGCTGAGGCCTGCTTGGCCCCTACTACAATTTGGGTGACGTGACTACCGCACCAGTTGTTGACTGGGCTTTATCCGGGCACGGGCAGCGGCACTGCTATTTCCCTACTCCATTTGGGGTGACGTGGCTACCATGCCTGTGGGCCTGATGAATCTTCCTCTATGTTTCTAGAGAGAATTACGGAGGCATATAGGAGAAATACTCCTTTCAATCCTCATGCAGAGGATCAAAAGGCATCTGTCACAATGGCCTTTATTGGGCATGCTGCCTTGGATATTTAAAGAAAGTTACAATGCTTAGATGGATTACAAGATATGACTTTGAGAGATTTAGTCAGAGAAGCCGAGAAAGTATACTATAAGAGAGAAACTGAGGAAGAGAAGGGAGCAAAAGGACGATAAAAGAAACAAAAGACAGACTAAGGAGTTGACTAAGGTCCCGGTCACAACAACAAAAGGGCCAGAAATTAAGAAACAGGGAGACAGGAAGGGATACCTGGTCCCACGCCAGAGGCCACCCCTGACCTCAGATCAATGTGCCTACTGTAAAGAAAGAGGACACTGGGTTCAAGAATGCCCTAGAAAGAGGCAGCCACGCCAGCCAGCCATTCTGACTCTTCAGCATGACTACGAAAGTCGGGGCTCAGATCCCCTCCCTGAGCTCAGCGTATCTTTTGAAGTGGAGGAGACCCCAGTAAACTTTGAAGGGGATACAGGGGCAATAAACTCAGCGCTTAAGGCCCCATTGGGCCCTCTATCAAATAAAAGGTCTCTAGTTCAAGGGGCTAATGGCAGTAAATATCGGACTTGTACAACTAAGAGGATCATGGACCTGGGGAAAGGAACAATCCATCACTCCTTTTTAGTAATTCCAGAATGCCTGGCCGACTTTTTCTGTACGTCATGGGGATGTGAGCATACAGGGGCTGCCTGATGGAACACAAACTCCTCATAAAATTCAGTACACAGCATTGGCCATATTACCAATTAGATAACCAAAACCGATGGCCCCCAGAGGGGTCTCTAGATCCTCAAATTCTGCGTGACCATTTTTTTTTTAAAGAGAGAGGCGAGAGACAGAGAGACAGAGAGAATTTTTAATATTTATTTTTTAGTTTTTGGCGGACACGACATCTTTGTTTGTATGTGGTGCTGAGGATCAAACCCGGGCCGCACGCATGCCAAGCGAGCGTGCTACAATTGAGCCATATCACCAGCCCTGTGTGACCTTTTTAACTTCTGCAAGTGCTCAAAAGGGTGAAAGGAGATTCCCCTATGGGCAGGCCTTTTCCATCCTTCACTCATATCCTGAACTATGCTTATCCAATAGATCCTCACCTTCAGCCTTGTGCTCCAGAGTCTCTGCTGTCACTCTCACCTCAGCAACCTGATTTCTCCCCTCCAATTATTAGATCAAAAACCCAAACCTCTCCCGGTTCTCAGACCATTGCCCCCTTGCTGAGTTAGCAGGTACTCAGGTTCTCATCCACCGACTCACTCCTCTCCTCTCCTGTCCGTGCCCGCACCGGGTCCCACCAGGTCCTCTTACCAGCTAACACAAAGCTGAAACTAGCAGAGGAGAGTCCTCAGACTCCAATCAAAGATGTAATGAAAATGGCCTTTAAAGTTGCTTTGTCATCACTGAAAACAGTTTACTAAAAATTTAAAGTCCCTCACATGCATTTTGGGATACTCACTCTTGTCTTCCCCTCTGCTCTACCTGTTCGGCAGCTCAAGTTTTTGTTACTAGGAAAATACCAAACCCCTTTCCCATTATTCTTTTACATCTCTCCTTCCTTATTCTCAGATCCTCGGAGCTGCTGTCAGCCCCACCTTCCCTGTCTTCCCCTTCTGTACCAGGCCTACAGAAAATTCTTAACTGACTTTCTACAGAAGTCTTCACCATGGCTGACTTTAGGACTTTCAGCAAAAGAGTCCCTATAAAAGAGTTCAATGTAGATAAACTTCCTCTTTTAGTGTTGCCTTGTTCTACTTGGCCACTGGCTAAAAAAATAAGCACTTCTATGCTAGACACTCCATTACCTGTTTTCCACAAAATATATGAACAAGGCCTCTGGCCGTGAGCTGGGGCTTTACAGAGATGGCTATATTTCTAAGATAAAGAAGTTACCATCAGGGCTCCATGGTAACAGCTGTCAGGGGCGAAAAATGAGAAAGGTAGGAAAAAGCTCTTTCCCTCCAAGGTGTCCTTGAAAAGTTAACTTGCCCAGAACCGAGGAAAAAACAGAAACAACAACGGCTTTTTTTAACTTCTGCAGACTGTGAACTTCTGAGCCCCTTCCCTTACATGTTGGGTACAAAATTCTGAAACTACCTATACTTGAGTTTCAGGAGAATAATTGATTACAACAGAAGCAATGCCCTCTGAATCTGGTTGCAACCAAATAGGACGGTTTCGCTGTCTTCGTTGCTATCTTAGGTGCCTTGCCTTGTCCGTCCCTACAACAGCATAATTGTATATAATTAAACATTGTTTATGTTTTCATGAAATGGTCAACAGATGTGATTAATTGTGTAATGGTGCAGATGTTTCCCAGAGTGCTCTATCATGATGCAGTTTCATTTGAAGATCAAATAGGGGGGCATACAACCCGTTTCAACTGGGAACATATATCCCTCACTTTAGCCATCCTATTCGGAATAGGAGTTGCTGCAGGGGTGGGCACAGGAACCACTGCCCTCGTCCATGGGACACAACAAATGACCCAATTAGAAGAAGCAATAGACCAAAACTAAGATATTAGATACCTCCATCAGAGCTTTGCATGAATTTTTAACCTCTCTCTCTGAAGTTGTTTTACAGAACAGGTGAGTGACACAAAACACACACACACACAGAAAAAAAAATAGCAACATATATGTCAATCAAAATTCATCATAAAATATATATCATCCACAGATCCAAAAATATTCATTTTACTGAACATGGAAGCTCACCCATTGGTTGAATATTCAGTTCCAACACGGTTTAGTAGGAGTGATCTCTTCTCACAATTTGTATCTGCCAACTCATCCACCTCACAAGAATGTATGTGTGGTACCAGGTATGATTCTATATATCCATATAAATATATATGTGCTGAATGGGCTACAGAGAAAGGGAGACAGGAATTCACAATTTGTTAACTTTAAAAACACATGGAGAACTATTTCAACAAAAAATTGACTAGATTTAACTCCTACTCTGTATCATGCAAAAGGCAAGTCCAAATATACACCATGACTCCTCTAAACTGCTTGTATTTCTATTCCGTTTGGGTTATTTTTCTCCATCCTATTAGAAATAGTATTCAGAGTCTGATAGGGTATGTGTTAGTGTCAGGGATTCAGTATTTCGAATAGAAAATAGGAAATTGAATCCAATGTGTATGCAAATATATGCTACACAAAAATCTTCCCACTCTCATCCAGAACAATGCTTTAACATTACTTTCGCCTCAAGTAAGACACAATTATAGGAGAAGAGTTAGAAAATCTGTGAATACCTATCTGGAATGGAAAATGCTCCAGATTTCACATCTTTGGTGGAGGTAGAGGACTTTCTAAAAGTAAGGGACAGGGTAAACACTCCACAAACATGGAGCTCTTCTGGCCTAAGGACTTTTTGAGAATCTCACTCTGAGGTTGGGCACTTGAAATTTAGGTTGTTTTCAGGAGCTTTATCTTCTTTTGTAGTGAGAACATCAAAGGTGGGTCTCCATCACTTTGACCTGAAGGACATGGGTTCTTATTTTCCAATTAACATGAAGCAGGAGGCCTGAATCCTCTCTTTGTTGGTAAACAGTGACCACTGGTGACTAAATGTCTCCCCATGTGAACTGTGAAGCCATTTTGTCCTCCTCCACTTTTTGTGGTGTTTTTCCTGCTGCACTGAGAGTTTAGTATTTGCTTCATGAAATACAAGGAACCCAACTGAGACACAGTGCTGGAGGGAGTTATGTCACGTGTGGTGGGTCAGGGTGTGCAGGAGAACGCACCAACCAGGCTTCTATCCTTCATAGCTTACCCCATTGCCCCCTTGTCCATATGACCCTTATTCTGAACATTGCCCTGAAACCTCTCCATATAAAAAGATGACTTTACAAATAAGGATCTGCTGGCTGCACCATGTCAGTCACAAGCCATTTGGAATCCAATGGTAGATCCTCATGGCCCTACTAATGATGTTTTTTCACACACCTGCCCACCAGTGCTCTAGGCCCACTACTCAGCAGACTCAAACGTACTGGCATCTCTTTTCTACAACATTTTCATGAAATCCAGTCAATCAAGGCACTGTCTTGTATACTCATGATCAGCAACAGGACATTCAAAGGTTCTCCAGTGCCACCTGGTCATGAAAATTTTAATAACTACATGGTATTCATCTAGCCATTGTTAAGGATGAAGTTGGAGGCACTGTGGGTTTCAATTCATTCAGAAACCATTAAATAATGAGGAAGCTCATTTTCAATGAAAGCTCTGGAGAACTCTCACAGGCAAGGCTTCCCAAAGAGTGGCCAAAAGGTCACATGAAGCCAGGTAAATTGAGGTCTACAATGTGAGGTCCATGTGTGTTTTGACACTCAACTATGGCTGCCAAGTCTTTCAGAATAAAATCATGTGTTATCCTGGCTGAGATTCTCAGTGCTCTGTGGAAAGCCACCCTGGGCCTAGATCTCAGTTTCCAAGGGCGACTCTCATGCGTGGCCTCCTAATATCCCAACACAATTCATGGCAATACTTCTCTGAGTTCAGTTCCAGAACGCAGTCTCTAAGGGGAATCCAACCAGAGTTCAAGCCCAGGTGGACCAAGATATTTCTTACAACCACCACACAAATGACCACAATTAAAACCAAAACACTCAAACAAGGTCCTCATCTTCTTCCATATAGTCACTCATCGTAACCTCTGGCTGAAGGTTTCCATGAATGGCTCACCCAAAGACAGTGTCCAAATAAACTCCCTTGCCCCTCATTTGCCTAAAGTCATGTTGGCCTGGACACCCTTCCTGTGAACCAGGAGTGATCAAATAAGCCTCCCGTTAATACTGCTCTGTTTCTCCAATTTGTGGCCTACTGACTTTCAATTATAGATTCTTTATGTGATTTGGAGTCATGCAAAAACCTAAGCACCTCTGCAGTGATTTGAAGAACTCATTTGACCCAAGGAATACCAATTCTCACTTGATGGAAGTCAGGAACCTAACAGAGGAAGACGAGAGACTTCATCCACAATGACTGATCTTTTGGCAATTATGGTTTTGGATGCACACATGGGATCATTCTTTAGATCCATCAGCTGCTGAGAATCAAAGTCACAGCCACATACAAGGCCAAGAGGCTAATTCAGACACATCCCTTTCCAAAGCAATTAAGAAAGAGCCACAAGTGATGAACATTCATTTCCATTTGAAAACTGTTTTCTTCAGGCTTCACAAATGGGTGGCCTGAGGCAAAGACCTTCCTGAGATGCTGGCCATTCCCTTCAGCTATCCTGTACATGGCCATGTCACAGACCTTGGAGTTGTTACATATCTTGGACACAAAACCATGAGCCTATTCTGGAGAGTGGCCAGAATTCAGAAGAAAACAGAGACTTAGGAAGGTAGTAGGTATTGCCCATCCATAAGGCAAGCTGCACTCTATTCATAAATTAGGCAGGATGCATAATGGGAAGCTTTCTACTAGACAGGACACATCCATTGTTGCATTCTCTTTTCTCATGTCTACAACCGCGGACACAGTGGGATACACAGACATAGAAACACTCATCTTGTCAAACGACTTACTAGAAACAGTTCACTTCAAATCAAACAAACCGCCTTTCGTACCTATTCTCTGAACATGAGACAAAACAACAAACCCACACTCACAAATGCACCTCCTTCCCTCAAGTAGGTCTGTGACTCTCCGGAGTTAACTCTGACTGCTGGGCCATATTATGTTCCCCCAAAATGGCATGTCCTCTATCAGATCTGGTTTCCTTGACCAACTCTGTGAAGTTGTCAGGAAAAAGTGGCCAGCCACTACCTGCTTTCGCAGGAAAAGTATCTCTTCAGAGCTCTCCTGGTATTTGGCTATACTCACATCAGGAGGTACCAAGAAAGACTGACTCTGTCCTTGGAAAATCCAATCAAGTGAGCCCACAGGGGCATGAACTGGGATTGCCTCTCAGTGTCTTGGTTCTTGGATAGCAAGTTCAGAGAGTTCCATCACCAAGGAAATGAGGTATGTCACTTTCTTTGGAACTGAATGAGGCCACTGCCTTGGCAACCACTTTGTCCTAACACTTGCTTCCAAGGGTCCCATGAGATGGAGGCTGCTCCTACTTCCTGGAACACTTTCACAAGTTAGAATGGTATATCAACCATAGACACCTGGGAACAGCTCTCCACACAGGTCTGGTTTAGTCCATCTTCTCTAAAATAAGTAGAGAGATGCTGATTCGGACACATCCCTTTATCCTGACCAGGTTGTTTGACTTGGAATAGGACTTTTGCTCTCTCAGGTCTTTCATACCTCCCTACAACTTCTCCAGGTATCATTTCTGCATGAACCTTTGAGGTTTTCAGCAGGTGGAAGGTCCCCTAATTCCCTGTATTTTAAGAACAACTCTGTTGCTGCTCTTCTGTAAAATGAGATTTAGGGAACAGTGTATGTTTAGGGTTAATAACAGGTTCAATTTGGGTTAGGAATCATTCTGGGCGATGAATAATGGTATTGAGAACGTGCGATAATTACAAGAATATAGAGGTGAAATATCAGTATGGAAACAGAAATCTAGGTATGATTTGAAGCACAGGACCTTGTACCTTGGTAGATTTAATGTAGAAGAGAACATCCAGTCAAAATGGATAGTCGGTAGGATTAGGAAGATAGTCGGTAGGTTTAGGAAGAAGAGTGAGTATAGGATTTGGACGAAAAGTTCTTTAGCAATAGGGTTTCTGTTAGAGAATGAATGAAAATTTCAGCACATGTGAAGAGTCAGTCAAAACGATGAACTGGGGAAAATAAGTAGGAAAGCAGGTATCAATAGAGACATTATGAAATCAGGCAAAGTATAAAGTGAGTTATAGGATTAGACATTTTCAACAGGGTTTAGTTTGAATATATAATCATTGGAAGAAACAAATATGTTGTCACCAATAGGATTGACATTTGAGAGCATTAGGCAACCTTCACATGGATGTTTTTAGTTATCCATGTTCACTTTCCTTTTAGACTTCGGTACAATCATAAGTGTGACCTTTACATTTTTTGTTCAGAATTTTACTGTGATAAAATATATATGTGGATCAGGTGACATGAGTATTTCTTCTACCATTTCTGGGAGCAATATTTTGAAGACATATACATTAGTGTTAGGGGTACACAGAGGTGAACCCTGTGTCTATGAATATAGAGATAATGCATGAATAGACCATCCTGTGAATAAATAATTTAACTGGTTCCACTTTAAACAATGAATTGAATTGATATCTAAAAATATATAAGAAATCTTATATTGACATATAATCATTCATTCCAACCAGTTATACATCTAATGGTAATTTTAGGATTATGGTTTATCATGAAGGGTGTTTGAGTTTTGCTTCATAAGAGATAATGAAAAATGAAAATATTGTGATTGGAAAAAGTCTTATGAAAAGACCAGTCAAGAAACATGGAGGAATACATGTGTTCTGAAGCAGGAAGTGACAGATCATTAAACAAATGCCTATAAGTTTTCTAACTTGTGGATGAAATATATATCCTATGATGTGCATAAACTGAAGAAATAGTAATGTACCAGTGTTGAATAGAAATGAACGTCAAAATACACATCATGTCCCCTAGGAATCTACTTGCATTGATGTTATACTGGGTAAGTATCTGTAGAAATATTAGAGTTTGTATGCACCATTCTATGAAGTTACTTTTCAGTACTAGGAAAGAAATATGTATTTCAGGTGGATGATTATTTCTGAGTATAATCTTGTGGAAAGTTTGTTATAAATCCACATATATGAATATGAATGAATTTAGGGAGCGTATAATAAGACACATATATTTCATATTTTGAAAAATCTGGAGAGTATATATATATATATATATATATATATATATATATATATATGCACGCACACGCACAGACATTAAAAAGTAGCAATATAGGAGATCCAACATGGTGGCCAACATGGAGAAATCAAGTCTCTGACCTCTTAAGCTGCGCAGGCATAGGGAGTCATAAACTGTCTAAATGCTGTTTGTTCAGAATCACTAGGCAATGCTGACCTGACATGGATCTGGTGCGAACAGTCTGGGCCCCTCAGACAACACACAGAGCCCGGATCAGCTGCATAGAAGCTCAGATTTGCCTGCTTCTTGTGTCTCAGAACTAACATTCCCTCTGAAATAACTGGTCGGCCCTTCTGAATTTACAGAGGTAAAAGGCCACTGAATTGAAATGGGGCTTCGGAGACACAGTCAGGACCCATCCGTTGCATTGGTCACCTGGCAAAAGGAATGAACGGTCACCATTTGCATGGGATACCACCATGGAAGAGAACTGACGTCATGGGCAGAGGAGATAACTTCATTGAAACCAGTACGACAGGTGTGTAATTCCCTATGCATCTCTCTCCACACAGCGGGGAAACATTAAGGGCCCCTTCCAGCTCTCCTTTAAGGGGCCCTCCCAGGTCTCCCGTGAGAAAGATGGCCAGACCGAGGGAATCATGTGTGCTGTGGGACTCGTGGCATGGAATTCCCGGCTACCGCTCCCACCAGTGCTGACAACTGAGGTCTCTTACACCAGCTAATGTGGGCATGGATACCAGAGAGCAAGCAAATTCGCTGGGGGTTCCCAGCCCCAAGCTCTACAAACTTACGGTCTGAGGGAGGCAAACAGGGAGAGAGTGGCAGGCGTTGATGAAAACAGGACTACCAGGACCAGAGACCTGACGTGTAGCAAGTATTGTGGTGAGTGTCACAGTTGAGCGGAGCCTGGCTTGAGGAAACACTAGAGAAGGTCCTAGGCACTCAGGATTGGAGACCCGCCCAGTCTGGGAGGAAGAGCTGCTGCACAGTGATTGGTTCCCACCTATTGAGAGGAGAAGCTTTGCCCAGTGAGCACAGCTCCACCTACTGGAAGAGAAGTTAATTGAACTCTATGACTGCATGTATTATTATTATTATTATTTTATTTTTACTTTTTTTCTTTCATTTTCATTTTTTGTTGTTGTTCTTTAACTTATTTTAATGTTTTATTTTTTAAATTTTACTATTATTATTATTATTTTAAATTTTAATTTTCATTTTTAATTATCATTATTATTTTAAAAAAAATATTTCTTTCTTTATTTTCTATTTTTTTCTTTTGTCTTTTCATTTCTTTTCAATTTTCTTATTCCCTCATCCTTGAATTCTACCTGCCTATTCTCATTCTCTTTAGTGACTTCTTCCCATCCCTTCTAATATCTTTCCTCCCAAGCTTCAAATAAATTTATAAGAATAAGCAGTAACTCAGCACTCAAACAAACAAGAAGTAACATGAGCAGCATAAAAAAGCAAGAAAGAAAAGGAGTACAAACAATGAAGGATAACCTAAATATTCAGGAGGACCTAGAATCATCAGAAAAATGGTCATATAAAAAACTCAAGGAATACCTTAGACAGATGGAATGAAACCTTAAAGAGGATACGAGAGAGCAAATAAATACAGTGAAAGAACACATTGAAAATGAATTACATAAACAGATAAAAGAAGAAGTTAATCTTCTTTATCAGGAGATAGAGATTATAAAAATTCAAAGAATAGTTCTAGAAATGAAGAAAACGATAAACCAAATTAAAAACTCAATTGAGAGTATCACTAACAGAGTGGAGGAAGTAGAAGACAGAATGTCACATAATGAAGACAAAATATATCATCTTGAAAAGAGTCTAGCCAACACAGAAAGGCTGGTAAAAAATCACGAGAAAAACATCCAAGAGGTATGGGATAACATAAAAAAACCAAACTTATGAGTCATCTGGATAGAGGAAGGTACAGAGATTCAAACCATGGGAATGAGTAACCTGTTGAATGAAATAATTACAGAAAAATTTCCAGAAATAAAAAAGGAAACGGATATACAAATTGAAGATGCTTACAGGACACAGAGAACACAAAATCACAGTAGACCAACACCAAGACACATTGTTATGAAGATATCCAATATACAGAACAAAGGGAAAACATTAAAAGCTTCAAGAGAAAGGAGGAAGATTACATTCAGGGGTAAACCAATATGGTTAACAACCTATTTTTCATCACAGACACTGAAAGTGAGAGGATCCTGGAACAACGTATTTCAAACATTGATAGACAATGGATGCCAAACAAGAATTCTGTATCCAGCAAAATTCAGCTTCAGGTACGACAACGAAATAAAAATCTTTCATGATAAAGAAAAGCTAAAAGAATTTGCAGCAAGAAAACCACCATTGCAAAATGTCTTGAGCAAAACACTACACGAGGAAGAAATGAAAAACAACAACCAAAACCATCAGTGGGATGTGCCTCAGTAATGACAGAGGGCGGGGGAAAAGCTAATCATGGAGAAACAAAGTAAATTTAAAAAAACGATAAATATTCAAACATGGATGGCAGTAGAAACCATATATCAATAGTAGCTCTAAACACTAATGGCTTAAACTCTCCAATAAAGCAACATAGGCTTGTAACTTGGATTCAAAAAACAAATCCAACAATATGTTGCCTCCAGGAAACATATCTGAATGGAAAAGACATACACAGGCTGAATGTGAAAGGTTGGGAAAAAATATACCATGCACACGGTCCTCATAAGCAAGCAGGGGTGGCCATCCTCAAATCGAATTAAATCGACTTCATGACTAATTTAATCAAAAGGGATAATGAAGGAAATTATATACTGTTAAAAGGAACCATTCACCAACAAGACATAAAAATTATCAATATTTACGCACCATTAAATGGTGCTGCAACGTTCATAAAACAAATTCTCCTCAAGTTCAAGAATCAAATAGACCACAACACAATAATTATGGGTGACTTCAACACACCTCTCTCACCATTGGACAGATCCTCCAAATAAAAGTTGAATAAAGAAACTATAGAACTCAATATCACAATCAATAACCTAGACTTAACTGACATATATAAAATATATCAACCATCATCAAGTGGATAAACTTTTTTTTTAAGCAGCACATGGATCCTTCTCAAAAATAGACCATATATTATGCCATAGAGCAACCCTCAATAAATATAAAGTGGTGGACATAATACCATGAATTTTATCTGATTATAATGGAGTGAAACTGGAAACCAATGAAAAAGAAGGAAGGAAAAATCCTACATCACATTGAAAATGAACAACATTTTACTGAATGATTAATGTGTTACAGAAGACATAAATGAGAAAATCAAAAAATTCTTCGAGATAAATGAAAATACAGACACAACATATCGGAATCTATGGGACACAATGAAAGGAGTTTTAAGAGGGAAATTCACCACCTTGACGTCATTCCTCAAAAATAGGAAAGAACAACAAATAAATGAGCTCACACTTCATCTCAAAGCCCTAGAAAAGGAAGAGCAAAACAACAGCAAATGTAGCAGAAGGCAAGAAATAACTAAAATCAGAGCGGAAAACAACAAAATTGAAACAAAAGAAACTATTGAAAAAATTACAAAACTAAAGCTTGGTTCTGCGAAAAATAAATAAGAACAATAGACCCTTAGCATCCCTTTATGTTCAAAACATTAGAAAAATTAGAGATAACAGGAACTTACCTCGACATTGTAAAAGCTATCTATGTTAAGCCTCAGGCTAGCATTATTCTGAATGGAGAAAAATTGAAGCATTCCCTCTAAAATCTGGAACAAGACAGAGATGTCCTCTACCACCACTTCTATTCAATATAGTTCTCAAAACACTGGCCAGAGCAATTAGACAGATGAAAGAAATTAAAGGCATGAAAATAGGAAAAGAATAACTTAAATTATCACTACTTGCAGCTGACATAATTCTATATATAGAAGACCCAAAAGGGTCTACAAAAAAAAAAAAAACTACTAGAACTAAGAAATGATTTCAGCAATGTGGCAGGATATAAAATCAACATTCATAAGTCAAAGGCATTTCTGTATATCAGTGACAAAACTTCTGAAACGGAAATGAGAAAAAAAACACTCCATTCACAATATCCTCAAAAAATTAAAATAAAATCCTTGGGAATCAACCTAACAAAAGAGGTGAAAGATTTATACAATGCAAACTACAGAACCCTAAAAAGAGAAGTAGAATAAGATCTCAGAAGATGGAAAAATATACACTGTTCATGGATAAGGAGAACTAACATCATCAAAATGGTGATATTCCCAAAAGTTCTCTATAGGTTTAATGCAATGCCAATCAAAATCCTAACGGCATTTCTTGTAGAAATAGAGAAAGCAATCATGAAATTCATTTGGAAAAATAAAATATCCAGAATATCAAAAGCAATTCTAACCAGGAAGTGTGAATCAGGCGGTATAGCGATACCAGATTTCAAACTAAATTTCAGAGCAATAGTAACAATGACAGCATGGTACTGGTACCAAAACAGGCGGGTGGACCAAAGGTACAGAATGGAGGACACAGAGATTAATCCACAATGCTACAACAATCTTCTATTTGATAAAGGAGCTAAAAGCATCAATGGAGGAAGGATAGCATCTTCAACAAATGGTTCTGGGAAAACTGGAAATCCATATGTATCAAAATGAAACTGAATCCCTTTCTCTTGCATGCACAAAAGTTCACTCAAAATGGATCAAGGACCTTGATATCAAATCAGAGACATGGCGTCTGATAGAAGAAAAAGTTGGCTACGATCTACATACTGTGGGGTTGGGCTTCAAATTCCTCAAAAGGACATCCATAGCACAAGAGTTAATAACTAGCATCAACACATGGGACTTACTCAAAGTAAAAAGTTGTTTCTCAGCAAAAGAAACAATAAGAGAGGTAAATAGGGAGCCTAAATTCTGGGAACAAATCTTTACTCCTCACACTTCAGATAGAGCCCTAATATCCAGAGTATACAAAGAACTCAAAAAATTAAACAATAAGATAACAAATATCCCAATCAACAAATGGGCCGAGGACCTCAACAGACATCTCAGAGGAGGACATATAATCAACAAGTACATGAAAAAATGCTCACCATCTCCAGTAGTCAGAGAAAGGTGAATCAAAACCACCCTAAGATACCATCTCACTCCAGTAAGATTGGCAGCCATTATGAAGTCAAACAACAAGTGTTAGTGAGAATGTGGGGAAACAGGTACACTTGTACATTGCTGGTGGGACTGCAAATTGGTGCATCCAATTTGGAAAGCAGTATGGAGATTTCTTGGAAAGCTGGGAATGAAACCACCATTTGACCCAGCTATTCCCCTTCTCGGTCAATTCCCTAAAGACCTAAAAAGAGCATGCTGCAGGGACACTGCTACATCGATGTACATAGCAGCACAATTCACAATAGCAAGACTGTGAAACCAACCTATATGCCCTTCAATAGATGAATGGATAAAAAAATGTGGCATTTATACAGAATGTAGTATTGCTCTGCATTAAAAAATGACAAAAAATCATAGATTTGCAGGGAAATGGATGGCGCTAGAGCAGATTATGCTAAATGAAGCTACCCAATCCCTTAAAAACAAATGCCAAATGTCTTCTTTGATATATGGAGATTCACTAAGAACAGAATAGGTATGAAGAGGATGAGAAGAAGATTAACATTAAAACAGGGATGAGAGGTGGGAGGGAAAGGGAGAGAGAAGGGATATTGCATGGAAATGGAAGGAGACCCTCAGGGTTATACAAAATTACATACAAGAGGAAGAGAGAAGAAAGGGAAAAATAATACATGGGGAGAAATTTATTAAGGTAGAGGGCGTAGAGAGAGAAGATGGTGGGAGAGGGGAGGGGAGGGGGGATAGTAGAGGATAGGTAAGGCAGCAGAATACAACAGACACTAGTATGGCAATATGTGAATCAATGCATGTGTAACTGATGTGATTCTGCAATCTGTATACGGGGTACAAATGGGAGTTCATAACCCACTTGAATCAAAGTGACAAATATGATGTATCAAGAACTATGTAATGTTTTGAACAAGCATAAATAAAAATTTAAAAAAAAAAGAAAACTAACTTCGGTGAATGACGCACGCGAATCCTAATATTTGTACAGTAACTGACCCAGTTTAACATCAATGCAAGTAGATTCCTATGGTACATGATGTGTATTTTGACGTTCATTTTTATTCAACACTGGTACATACTATTTCATCAGTTTATGCACATCACAGGATATATATTTCATCCACAATTTAGCAAATTTATAGGCATCTGTTTCACTTTCAATCACTTCCTGCTTCAGAACACATGGATTCCTCCATATTTCTTGATTGGTAATTTCATGAGACTTCTTTCCAAACACATTATTTTCGATCCATAATCACTTTTGAAGCAAAACTCACACACACTTCATGATAAAAAATAACCCTAAGATTACAATTAGATATATAACTGGTTGGAATTATGTCAATATATGATTTCTTATATATTTTCAGATAAAAATTCAATCCATTATTTAAAGTGTAACCAGTTATATTATTTATTAACAGTATGTTCTATTCATGCATTATCTCTATATTCATAGACACAGGGTACACCACTTTTTACCCCCAATACTAATTTATATGTCTTCAAATATTGCTCACAGAAATGGTGTAAAAAATACTCATGTCACATGATCTACATATATATTTTATCACAATAATTTTCTGGGCACAAAATGCAAAGGTCACACTTATGATTGTACCAAATCCTAAATGGAAGTTGAATATGGATTACTAAAAACTTCCATTTCCAGTTTGCCTAATGCTTTCAAATGTCATTTCTATTGGTGACTACATATTTGTTTCTTCCTAAAATTATGTATTCAATCTCGATCCTGTTGAAAATGTCTAAACCTATCACTCACTTTACAATTGCCTGATTTTGTAATGTCTCTATTGATATCTTCTTTCCTATATTTTCCGCAGTTCATCATTGTGACTGACTCTTCGCATGTGCTGACATTTACATTCACTGTATAAATGAAACCCTATTGCTAAAGAACATTTGATCCAAATTTTATACTCACTCTTCTTCCTAAACCTACCGACTCTCTTCCTTATCCTACCCACTATCCCAATTTGAGTGGATGTTCTCTTCTACAATCAATCTTCCAAGGTACAAGGTCCTATGCCATTGATTATCAATTTATCTGAGACAACCGTGCAGAACATAATTAAAAGCTAAGTATCCCAATCAAGGGCCTCATTCCCTTCTGGGATACAAATCTTACCTAGATTTCTGTTTTCATACTTATATTTCACCTCTATAGTTTTATAAATATCACAGGTTCCCAATACCATTATTCATCCATCAGAATGATTCCGAACCCAAATTGAACATGTTATTAACCCTAACCATACACTGTTCCCTCAATCTAACTTTACAAAAGAGAAGGGACAGGGTTCGTCTTGCAATACAGCAATGTAGGGGATCTGCCACCTACTGAGAACCTCAAAGGTCCATGCATATTTGATCCCTGGAGAAGATGTAGGCAGCTATGGAAGACCTGAAAGACCAAAAGTCATCTTCTATGGCAAACAACCTGTTCAGGATGAAGGGTTGTGTCTGAGTAAGCCTCTGTCTTCTTAATGTAGAGAAGATGGACCAAACCAGCCCTATGAGGAGAGCTGTTCCCGCAAACTGGTGTGGCCAATTTGGAAAGCAGTATGGAGATTCCTGGGAAAGCTTGGAATGGAACCACAATTTGACCCAGCTATTGCCCTTCTCGGACTATTTCCTGAAGACCTTAAAATAGTGTATACCTCTGGGATACTGCCACATCGATGTTCTTAGCAGTACAATTCACAATTGCTGCACTGTGGGCCCAACCTAGATGCCCTTCAATAGATGAATGGATAACAAAAATGTGGCATTTATACACCATGGAGTATTACGCAGCACTAAAATATGACAAAATCATGGAATTTTAAGGGAAATGGATGGTAATAGAGCAGATTATGCTTAGTGAAACTAGCCAATCCCTAAAAAACAAATACCAAATGTCTTCTTGGATATAATGAGAGCAACTAAGAACAGAGCAGGGAGGAAGAGCAGGAAGAAAAGATTTACATTAACAGAGACATGAGGTGGGAGGGAAAGGGAGAGAAAAGGGAAATTGCATGTTAATGGAGGGAGACCCTCATTGTTATACAAAATTACATATAACAGGTTGTGAAGGGAATGGGAAAATAAACAAGGAGAAAAAATAATTACAGTAGATGGGGTAGAGAGAGAAGATGGGAGGGGAAAAGAGGGGGATCATAGAGTATAGAAAAGGTAGCAGAATGCAACAGTAACTAATAGGGCATTATGTAAAAATGTGGATATGTAACCAATGTGATTCTGCAATCTTTATTTGGGGTAAAAATGGGAGTTCATAACCCACTTGAATCTAATGTATGAAATATGATATGTCAAGAGCTTTGTAACGTTTTGAACAACCAAAAAAAGAAAAAAAAGTAGCCATGTATATGCCAATCGAAATTCATCATGATATATATATATATATATATATATATATATATATATATATATATATATATATATAATCCACAGATGCAAAAATATTCATTTTACTGAACATGGATTTATGTATAATGTTATTGAACTAGGAAGCTCACCCATAGGTTGAATTTTCAGGTCAAACAGCGTTTAGGAGTAGTGATCTCTTCTCACAATTTGTATCTGCCAATTCAGCCACCTCACAAGTATGTACGTGTGATACCAGGTAGGATTCTCTATGTGCATATAAAAATACGTGCGCTACAGAGAAAGGGAGACAGGATTCCCATATTTATTAACTTTAAAAACACATGTAGAATTATTTCAACAAAAAATTGACTAGATTTATAGCTCCTATACTATATAATGCAAAAGGCAATTCCAACTACACACCATGCCTCCTCTGAACGGCTTGTATTTCTATTCTGCTTGGGTTATGTTTCACCATCATATTAGGATTATTAGTCAGAGTCTAGTAGTGTATGGGTTAGTGTCAAAAATTCAGTATTTCAAATGGAAAATTGGAAAATGAATCCAATGTGTATGCAAATATGTGATATACAATAATCTTCCCACTCTCATCCAGAACAATGCTTTGACATTACCTTTGCCCCAAGTAAGACACAATTAGAGGATAAGAGTTAGAAATTCTGTGAATACTTATCTGGAATGGAAAATGATCAGGAGTTCACAACCTTGTAGGTGGTAGAGGAGTTTCCAAAAGGAAGGGACAGGGGTGATCATTCAACCTGATCTTTCATTAATATTGGGAGCCATCTTGCCTTAAAGCCATGGAAAGATAATTTTTGCTTTACTATAAATTACTGCAAATTCTGAACCTGCTTGGAATGCCTGCCCATGCCTTGAACTCACCCATGCCTGTCTTACTGACCAGATCACAGCCCTCTCTGAAACCTTACTGACACCTCATAAATATTGGCCTTCCCTGGCCAGACAACGACCCTCTCTGAGGCTCTAATGGTCCTCATAATTTCTGATGCTGGGACCAGCAAATAAAAAATGTTAACTACAGTTAGTGTGATGCTTGTCAAAGTTCTGTTTTCTGATACTCCCTTTTTGTGTAACTTTTTGGGCTATAAAGCTGGGGTGTAGGAAAGGTGGGGATGCTGTCTTTTTCCCGCAGTTTTGAGAAGAAGAGTCAGCCTAGCCGGTTGAACTAATAAGCTTGCCTTAATTTGATTTTAATTTTAGTCAGTGGTCTTTTCTTGCATCCTGGTCTAACATTTTGGAGTTCCCCAGCGAGATGACGTGACCAGATCACAAGACCAGACTGCAGGAAATTCTGACGCTGGCCTTTCCTCCAGGGCTCAGGGCTGGAGAGCCAAGTTCCAAAGCCTTGGAGTGAGCCTTCGGTCCAGGGAGCACTGCAGTGAACCATCACACTAAAACTATTAGCAAGCACCTGGTGGAGGAGGCCTCCATTGGTAGGTGGTGCCTTTATAACATCTGATATCTGGTTAAGGGAGATGTCTTCTGATTACAGAGAGGTGGCCTGGGGAGGCTCACATGTACTCCTGTCCAGGACAGTAACAAGAATTGTTCTGTCCTCTGTTCTGTTCTGTATGGAATTTCTCTGAAAGGGTAGAAAGGTGCAGCCGGGCACGCAGGAGCTCCTACCCCGGAGCTTCAGCAAGACATTTCATTGCTCCTCAGTTTTTCTGTATCTTCACCAGGTTTCTGTTTCTTTGTGTTTTGTTTTGTGTTCTATATGTTTTTTGTTTGTTTGTTTTTGTGCATTTTGTTGTTTGATTTCTGTGGTAAAAACTTAAGGATATTGGATGTAAAAATGGGTAATAAAGCAAGTAAGCCTTACACCCTTTGGACTGTGTTCTAAAAAACTGTGATGAAGTTTACCCCCCTTTGTTAAGCAGGATGAGAAAAGCCCCTAGCTGGCAGCCTGGAACTCACCCACTGCAGAGGGCAATGCCTGCTGGCCACCAAGGAACAGAGTATCTCCCAGGTTAACAATGGAAACTCCTTTAAAACCCCTTGTTGCTCCAGTTCAAGAGAGTCACAACCTTTGGGCAGAGTCCCCTGTGTTTCTGCTTTGTTAGCAAACCAGTAAACCTCCCTTTTTATTTTTCTCAAACCCTGTCCTCATTATTAAATAGGTATTAATTCGCTTCAAGGTCAGAAACCGAAATTTAAGTTACAAATTTTGATAACCCCCCGACCCTGGAACTTTTTGAGACCTGACTACTGAAATGTTAGGAGATGGAGCGAGATTGGGGTGGAACCAAACCAGAGGAGCTAGTCCCATAAGTAAAAGGAGGGACTGAGGGACTCCCAGCATCTACCAAAGCCCTGCTGCTTCAAGGAATTCCTTCCTTCGTTCGCTGCACTGTAAGGATTATGCCACCTCTGTCTTCTTAAAAAAAAAGAAAAAGAAAAAGGGGACACTAAATGCAGTAAAGTCACCATGGAAACCCTTGATATTACATTTCAGGTTGCCCTCTGTGAAAACATCTGATCCCCTTGTGAGGACATCTATCCTGCCACTGGTGTAGGAAATTTTTCTCTTATCTGCTCTGTTTTTAAGGCTTCTGTCTGTCAGCCATAGTCTGGAGCTCCTTTCTGTCTGTCTTGTGTCTTTGTTTATGGCCCTTTAAGACATGTGCAATAATGTGCTGATATTATAAATTGTTTCTTGGGAATGATATTAGTTCAATGTGTGTCTAAATGATGATGTTTTATTGTAACAATCTGGTATCTGGATGGGTTTTTGTAGCATTGCTCAATCTTGCAGTTAAAAGTCGGGTTTAGGTAATTGTTTAGTTTATGATTTCAGATAATTCATGCCAGATAACTTAAATACTTAGGATGGAAAACTAAAGCACTCTACTTCCTAACATTCAGGGCAAGGGAACCATAGGTAAGCAAATTGCCCAAAGCAGGGTTTCTCCACTGAGACTTTTGGTTACACTGATCTCTGAGGTTTCTGAGATGTTCCCATTCCATTCAGCTATGCAGTATATGGCTATGTCACAGAGTTTGGAGGTGGTACATATCTTGGACACAAAACCATGAGCCTATTCTGGAGAGAGGCCAGAAATCAGGAGGTGAACAGGAACTTGGGAAGATAGTAGGTGTTGTCTATCCATAAGGCAAGCTGCAGTCCATTCATAAAAAGGGCAGAATAAATGCCTGGAAGCTTCCTACTAGTCAGGACACCTCCATTGATGTATTGGCTTTTCTAATAACTACAACCACGGACACAGTGGAAACACAGACATAGAAAAACTCGCCTTCTCAAATGACTTACTAGAAACAGTCGACTCCAAACCAAACAAACCACCTTTGCCTCCTATTCTCAGAACATGAGACAAAAGCACGAACTCACACCCACACCAACTAAGGCACCTCATTCCCACAACTAGGTCTGTGACTATCCGGAGTGTCCTCTGACTGGTGGACCATACTATGTTCCCCCCAAATGGCCTGTCCTGTATCAGATCAGGTCCCTTTTGCCAACTCTGTTAAGTTGTCAGGAGCCAGCAATGAGCCACTACCTGCTTTCTCAGGAAAGGCCCCTCTTCAGAGTTCTCCTGGCATTTGGTCATCCTCACATCAGGAGGTACCAAGAAAAACTGACTCTGTCCTTGGAAAATTCAAACAAGTGTGCCCACTGGGAATGGGACTGGCACTGGCTCTGGGTGCCTGGCTTCCTGGATCCCAAGTTCAGAGAGTTGTATCACCAAGGAAGTGAGGTAAGTCACTTCCTTCAGGAATCGAATGAGGTCAATACCTTGGCAACCACTTTGTCCTAACAGTTGTTTACAAAGGTCCCATGAGATGGAGGCTGCCCCTACTTTCTCTGACTCAGTCATAAGTTAGAATGGTATATCAACCACAGGCACCATGGAACAGCTCTCCACACAGGCCTGGTTTTGTCCATCTTCTCTACATTAAGAAGAGAGCGACTGATTCAGACACAATACTTCATCCTGACCGGTTTTTTTGCCATGGAAGATGATTTTGCGCTCTCAGGTCCTTCATAGCTGCCTAAGTCTTCTCCAGGGATCATTTCTGCATGGACCTTTGAGGTTTCAGCAGGTGGAAGATACCCTAAATTCCTGTATTGTAAGACCAACTCTGTCCCTGCTCTATTGTAAAGATAGATTGATGGAACAGTGTATGCTTAGGGTTAATAACAGGTTTGATTTGGGTTAGGAATCATTCTGTGCGATGAATAATGGTTTTGGGAACCTGCGATATTTACAAGAATATATAGGTGAAATATAAGTATGAACACAGAAATCTAGGTAAGATTTGAAACCCAGAAGTGCATTGGGCCCTTGATTGGGATACTCAGCTTTGAATTATATTCTGCACAGATGTCTCAGATAAATTGATATACAATGGCATAGGACCTTGTACCTTGGATGATTGAATGTCGAAAAGAACATCCAGTCAAAAGGATAGTCAGTAGGATTAGGAAGATATTCAGTAGGTTTAGAAAGCAGAGTGAGTATAGGATTTGAACCAAACGTTCTTTAACAGTAGGGTTTCGGGTAGAGAATGAATGTAAATATCAGTACATGTGAAGAGCCAGTCACATTGATGAACTCTGGAAAATATGTAGGAAACCATATATCAATAGACACATTAGGAAATCAGGCAAAGTATAAAGTAAGTGATAGGATCAGGCATTTTCAACAGTGTTGAGGTTGAATATATAATCTTAGGAAGAAACAAATATGTAGTCACCAATAGGATTGACATTTGATAGCATTAGGCAACCTGGACATAGATGTTTTTTGTAATCCATACTCACTTTCCATTTAGACTTCGGTACAAACATAAGTGTGACCTTTGCATTTTGTGAAAGAAGTCTCATGAAAAGACCAGTCAAGAAACCCTGTGGAAAACATGTTTTCTGAATTAGGAAGTGATGGAAAGTAAGACAAAATGCCTATAAATTTCTGAACTAGTGGATTAAATATATATCCTACCATGTGCATTAACTGAAGAAAAAGTAATGTACCAGTACTGAATAAAAATAAAAGACAAAATACACATCACGTCCCATAGGAATCTACTTGCATTGATATAAAACTGTGTCAGTTACTGCAGAGATATTAGGATTTGTATGCACCATTTACTGTTAGTTTTCAGTACTAGGAATCAAATATGTAGTTCAGGTGGATGAATATTTCTCAGAATAATCTTGTGAAAAGTTGATTATTAATCCACATACATGAATATGAATGAATTTACGGAGTGTATAATAAGACACATATATTTCATATTTTGAAAAATCTGTAGAGTGTGTGTGTATATATATATATAAACACACACACACACACACACACACACACACACACACACACACACACAGGCACGCACACAAACAGACATTAAAAAGTAGCAATATAAGCCAATTGAAATTCACCATGAAATATATGTCATCCACAGATCCAGATAAATTCGTTTTACTGAACATGGATTCATGTATAATTTTATTGTACTAGGAAGCTCATCAATAGTTTGAATTTTCAGTTTCAACAGCGTTTAGTAGGAGTGATCTCTTTTCACAATTTGTGTCTGCCAAGTGAGCCACCTCACAAGAATGTACGTGTGGTACCAGGTAGGATTCTATATGTGCATATAAAAATACATGCGCTGAATAGGATACAGAGAAAGGTAGACAGGAATTCACATATTTGTTAACTTGAAAAACACATGGAGAACCATTTCAACAAAAAATTGACTAGATTTATAACTCCTACCCTATATAAAGCAAAAGGCAATTCCAATGATACACCATTCGTCCTCTGAACTGCTTGTATTTCTATTCTGTTTGGGTTAATTTTCTCCATCATATTAGAATTAGTAGTCAGAGTCTAGTTGGCATAGGTTTGTGTCAGGGATTTGGAATCATTTGGAAAATGATTCCAATGTTTATGCAAATATATGCTACAAAAGTATCTTCCCACTCTCATGCATAACAATGCCTTGAGATTACCTTGGCCCCAAGTTAGACACAATTAGAGGAGAAGAGTTAGAAAATCTGTGAATACATATCTGGAATCAAATATGCTCACGAGTTCACAAACTTGGAGGTGGTAGAGGAGATTCCAAAAGTAAGGGACAGGGTAAACACTCCACAAACATGGAGCTCTGCTGGACTAAAGACTTCTTGAGGAACTGCCTCTGAGGTTGGGCACTTGAAATACGTGTTGTAGTCAGGAGATTTAGCTTCCTTTGTAGTGAGACAATCAAATCTGGGTATGCTTCTATGTGACCTGGAATACATGATTTCTTATTTTCCAATAAACATGAGGAAGTTGTCTTTAATTTTCTGTTTGTAGGTAAACTGTGGCCACTGGGGACTAATTGTCTACTCTTGTGGACTCTGAAGCCATTTGGTCATCCTCCAGTTTTCCTGGTGTTTCTTGCTGCTGCACTGGGAGTTTCGTATTTGCTTCAAGAAATACAAGGAATTCACCTGGGACACAGTGCTGGAGGGAGTTCTGTCACCTGTGCTGGGTCAGGGCCTGCAGAAGAATGTACCAACCAGGCTTCTCTTCCACATAGCTTGCCGCTTTGACCATAGCAACCGGATTCTGAACATTGGCCTGAAACCTCTCCATATAAAAAGATACCTTTACATAGAAGCGTCTGCTGGCTGCACCATGTCAGTCACAAGCCAATTGGAAGACAATGGCAGATCCACATGGCCCCACCACAGATTTTTTTTATCACACACCTGCCCTTCACTGCACTAGGCCCACTACTCTGCAGGGTCCAACTTCCTGGAATCTCTGTTATACACCATTTTCATGAAACTCAGTCAATCAAGTCACTGTCCTGAATAATCATGTTCAGCAACAGGACAACCAAAGTTTCTCCAGTGCCATCTGGTCATGGGAATTTCAAAAATTTCATGGTATTTATCTAGCAATTTTTCAAGGATGAAGTTGGCAGCATGTGGGTTTCAATTCATTCAGGGACCATTAAATGTTGTGGAAGTTCATTTCAAATGAAGTTCTGGAGAACTCTCACTGGCAAGGTTTCCCAAAGATTGGCCAAAGGGTCACATAAATCCAGGCCCATTGAGGTCTACAATGTAACGTCCATGTGTGTTTTGACTCACAACTAAGACTGCCAAGTCGTTAAGAATAAAATCATGTGATATCAAGCCTGAGATTCCCAGTGGTCTCTGGAAAGCCACCCTGGGCCTAGATCTCAGTTTCCAAGGGTGACTCTCATGCTTGGTCTTCTAAAATCCCAACACAATTCATGGCAATACTTCTCTAAGTTCAGTTCCTGTACTCAGCCTCTAAGGGGAATCACACCAGAGTTCAAACCCAGGTGGACTCAGTCATCCCTTCCAACTGCCACAAAAATAACCACAATTAAATCCAAAACACTCCCACATGGCCCTCATCTTCTTCCATATAGACACTCATCATAACCTCTGACTGGAGATTTTCATGAGGAATGCAGCCCAAGAGAGTGTCCAAAATATGCTTTCTTGCCCCTCATTTACCTAAATTCTGCGTGACCTGGACACCCTTCCTGTGAACCAGGAGTGATCAAATAGGCCTGCTGTTAATACTAATCCACTTCTCAAATTTGAGAACTACTGACTGTGGGGTTTAAATTCTTTATATGAATTGGAGTCATGAGAAAACCCAACCACCTATGGGCTAGCCTCTGCAGGGAACTGAAGAACTCATTTGACCTAAAGGATCCCTATTCTCACTTGATTGATGTCAGAAACCTTACAGAGGAAGGCGAAAGACTTCATCCACAATGACTGCTCTTTTGCTATTTTGGTTTTGGATGCACACATGGGATCTTTCTTTAGATCAATCAGTTGCTGAGAATCTAAGCTACAGCCTAACACAGGGCCAAGACGCTGATTCATACACATCTCTTTGCAAAGCAATTAAGCAAAGAGCCACAGCTGATGCCCATTCTTTTTTATTTGAAAAAGGTTTTCTTTAGACTTCGCAAAGCGTTGTCCTGAGGCAAAGACCTTCCTGACATTCAGGGAAACAGAACAATAGGTAAGCAAAAGGCCCAAAGCAGGGTTTCTCCAATGAGACTTTACAGGTTAAACAGGTATGTGAGTTTTCTGAGATGCTCGCAATTCACTTCAGTTATTCAGTACATGGCCATGTCACAGAGCATGGAGGTGGTACATATCTTGGATACAAAACCATGAGCCTATTATGGAGAGTGGCCAGATTTCAGGAAGAAAACAGGAACTAAGGAAGATCGTAGGTGTTGCCCATCATTATGGCAAGCCGCATTCCATTTATAAATTGGGCAGCATGAATGCTGGTAAGCTTTCTAAAAGACAGGACACATCCACTGATGCTTTCTCTTTTCTAATATCTACAATAACGGACACAGCGGGATACAGCGACACAGAAACACTCGCATTGTCAAATGACTTACTAGAAACAATTCACCCCAAACTAAACAAACCTCATTTCCTACCTCTTCTCAGAACATGAGCCAAAACCACAAACCCACACCCACACCCACAAAGGCACCTCTTTCCTCCAAGTAGGTTGTGACTATTTGGAGTGTCCTCTGACTGTGGGCCATTCTACGTTCCCCCGAAATGGCCTGTCCTGTCTCAGATTTTGTGTCCTTTGCCAACTCTCTGAAGTTGTCAGGAGCCAGCGGTGAGCCACTACCTGTTTTCTCAGGAAAGGCTCCTCTTCAGAGTTTTCCTGCCATTTGGCCATCCTAACATTAGTAGGTACCAAGAAAGACTGACTCTGTCGTTGGGAAATTCAAAAAGTATAACCACTGAGACTGGGACTGGGGCTGTCAATGTTTGACTGGCTTCCTGGATCGCAAGTTCACAGAGTTCCATCACCAAGAAAGTGAGGTGAGGTCACTTCCGTCAGAAACTGAATTAGTTCACTGCCTTGGCAACCAATCTGTCCTAAGAGTTGCTTCCAAGCTTCCCATGAGATGGAGGCTGCCCCTGCTTCCTGTGACACTTTCACAAGTTAGAATGGTATATCACCCATAGGCACCCAGGAGCAGCTCTCCACACAGGTCTCATTTGGTCCATCTTCTCTACATTAAGAAAGGAGAGGCTGATTCAGACAGAACACTTCACCCTGACCAGGTTGTTTTCCATGGAAGATGACTTTTGCACTCTCAGGTCTTTCAGAGTTGCCTACATCTTCTTCAGAGATTATATCTGCATGGACCTTTGAGGTTATCAGCAGGTGGAAGATTCCCTATATTCCTGTATTGTAAGACCAACTCTGTCCCTGCTCTTCTGTAAAGTTAGATTGAGGGAACCATGTATGGTTAGGGTTAATAACATGTTTGATTTGGGTTAGGAATCATTATGCTGAATAAATAATGGTATTGGGAACCTGCAATATGTATAAAAATATATAGGTGAAATATATGTATAAAAACAGAAATCTAAGTAACATTTGAAGCCCAGAAGGGCACTGGGCCCTTGATTGGGATACTTAGCTTTGAATAAATTGATATACAATGGCATAAGACCTTGTACTTTGCATCATAGAATGTAGAAGAGAACATTCAGTCAAAAAGGATAGTCGGTAGTGAAAGGTTAATAAAATAGGTACTTGTCACTTCCTGTTTTTCTGTATGCTTAACAAAACACTGTTAAAATCTTGTTTGCTAATCTTGTTCCCAGAATGTGCTGTCCCCAAGTGCCAAAGTGTAGAATGTACTCCCTCACCCGGTTGCACGCAAACCGACCACTCGCCCTGAACCATCAGTAAACTTCCCTCCCTGCCCTCTCCAAGGAAAATATATATGTTCTGCTTAAACTGTTCTCAGGGCTCTCTGATCTATTCAAGTGAGCTCCGAGCCCCAGCATGCTGGACCCAGAATAAACCCTTTGCTGTTGGATAAGACAGTCTGTTAGTGGTCTCTTCCTTCCATGCTCGCCCGACCTTTACATATGGAGATTCCACCGAGTTTTGGCAGCGGCGGACAAAAGACCCTAACGAGTTCCTCTCCGGTTAAGTAAGGCCCCTCTTTCTTGTTTCAGTGTTAAGGTTAGGGCTTGGCAAAATGGCTGTCGATGAAGAGCGTGAGTTCTCTCCGATGGTGGCTGACAGACGTGTCACAGAGCCGCAGGCCACGTCCCTGGGGGACTTCCCAAAGACTCGGGAAATCGAGGAACAATAGTCTCCTCGACTCAGTAATATTTTGTATCAGATTCGGAATTGCCAGGCCATTGGGTTTTGCTGGCTACTCAGTCCTGGTCTCAGTTTTGGATGTCCATTGAATGTCTTTATTGTCTTGTCTTGTCTGTGTCGTGTGTCTTGCATTCACTCTTTGTGTATCTTTCATTATGGGACACAGCACTTCAATGCCCCTGTCCCTGACCCTTGATCACTGGACCAAAGTCCGCTTAAGGCCTCAGAATCTTTCTTTTTTAGTAAAACGTTGGACCTTTCGGAATCTCTGTGCCTCAGAATGGCCCACCTTTGAATTTGGATGGCCCCTAGAAGGATCTTTCTATTTCCCACTAATTTAAGAAGTCAGAGATATTGTCTTTCACCCAGGCACACATAGCCATCCGGATCAACAGCCATATATCTTAACTTTGTAGGACCTCTGCAAATCTCCTCCTCAATGGGTGAAGCCTTTCTTTGTCCCTTCCCCTGCTCCTACTCCTTCCCCCATGATCTCTCAAACCCTCTGCTCCTCCTCCTCCTCCACCCTTTGTAATCCCTGAGTCACAAGATTTGACTCTACTGGACTCTCTTCCCCCGTATTATACCCTGCCCTCGTCCCCCAACCACCAACACCCTCTAAGTGATTCTCCTGCAGCTGACTCAGCCTCTCTACCATTGGAGGAATCTAAGCTGGCCCAGCACCCTCCAGATAACTCCCCCGCAGCACACACAGCCCCTCCTCCGCAGGAGGAAGCTAGCCCAGCTAAGGGAACTTGATGGTGGCGAATGATTGAAAACCCTGGACCTCCTGTGATGCTCCCCCTATGTCCCTACGGACCATTGATTGACGAAGGCCATGGGGGGAAAATGCAAGCCTACAAATATTGGCCTTTCTCCTCTTCCGACCTATATAACTGGAAAAATAACAATCCCCCTTTTTCCGAGGACCCCATCGGGCTCACAGGTCTGGTTGAGTCATTGATGTTTTCACACCTGCCTACTTGGGATGACTGTCAACAATTCCTAGGGACTCTCTTCACGACAGAGGAACAAAAGAGAATCTTCCTGGAAGCTATAAAAAAATGTCCTCCGACCAGATTGGAGACGGACACATCTTCCCAACTTAATCAAAGCTGGTTTTCCCTTGAAACAACCCAACTGGGACACCAACAACATTGAAGTTAGAAAGCATCTGTCCACTTATCGCCAGGTTCTAATAGTGGGCCTCCAAGTGGCCACTAGGCGACCAACTAATTTGGCCAAGGTAATAGAGATTATTCAAAGGCCTGATGAATCTCCCTCTATGTTTCTAGAGAGAATTATGGAGGCATGTAGGAGATATACTCCTTTTGATCCAGAGGCAGAGGATCAAAAGGCATCTGTCATGATGGCCTTTATTGGGCAAGCTGCCCTGGATATTAAAAGAAAGTCACAATGCTTAGATGGATTACAAGATATGACTTTGAGAGATTTAGTCAGAGAAGCCAAGAAAATATACCTTAAGAGAGAAACTGAGGAAGAGAAAGAAGCAAAGTGAGGATAAAAGAAACAAAAGACAGACTAAGGCGTTGACTAAGGTCCTGGTCACAACAACAAAAGGGCCAGAAATTAAGAAACAGGGAGACAGGAAGGGATACCTGGTCCCATGCCAGAGGCCACCCCTGGCCTCAGATCAATGTACCAACTGTAAAAAAAAAAGGACACTGGGCCAAAGAGTGCCCTAGAAAGGGACAGCCACGCCAGTCAGCCATTCTGACTCTGGAGGATGAGTATGAAAGTCGGGGCTCAGATCCCCTCCCCGAGTTCAGGGTAACTTTTGAAGTGGAGGGGACCCCAGTAATCTTTGAAGTGGATAAAGGGGCAATATACTCACCCCTAATGTCACATTGGGCCCTCTATCAAATAAAAGGTCTCTAGTTCAAGGGGCTAATGACAGTAAATATCGGGCTTGGACAACTAAGAGGATCATGGAACTGGGGAAAGGAAAAATCCATCACTCCTTCCTAGTAATCCCAGAATTCCTAGCCCCATTGATGGGCAGAGATCTGCTCACCAAGTTCCGGTCCAAAATAACTTTTAACCCTGAAGGCCCCCAAGTGGAATTTCTAAATCCTTCAGTAAAAACTTCTATTGTCACAACTCTAAATATGTCAGTAGAAAATGCACATCAACTCACTCACCTTGGTTCAAAGAAACTGCAGGTATTTCTGAAGTATCAAGAACAGAGTTTTCCACTAACTGACTCACAGCAAAAAGAAATAACTGAATGGGTAAAAAAAGCCTGTCGAGTCCATCAATTGGTAAATTCTTACCCTTCCAAGCTTCCTGCAGGAAAGCACCTACGAGGAACCAGACCAGGACAATTCTGGGAAGTTGACTTTACTGAAATTAAGCCAGCAAGGTATGGACATAAATATCTTCTAGTCTTTGTAGATACATTTTTAGGATGGATTGAAGCCTTCCCCACTAAAAGAAAAAAAAAAAAAGAAACAGTGCTAATGGTGGTCAAGCACATCCTGAAAGACATTTTTCAAAGATACGGCCTGCCAAAGGTAATACGGTCTGATAATGCACAGGCGTTCATGGCCCAAGTAAGTCAGGGGTTAGCCAGGAACCTGGGGATTCATTGGAAGTTTAATTGTGCTTACAGACCCTAGAGTTCAGGACAGGTAGAAAGAATAAATAGAACCATTAAAGAGACCTCAATGAAATTAAGCTTAGAGACCAGCATAAATGATTGGACTATGCTCATGCCTTATACAATGTTTCGTGCAAGAAATATGCCCTCTGTTTCTTTGAGTAACCACACCCCCTGTGAATATCTAGGGTGCCTCTCTTCCAGTAACGGACCAAAGCCCAACTCTAAGACCTAACGATCCCTTTCACACCCCCTTGTTTGACAGACTTAAAGCTCTTGAAAGATCTCAGTGATACCTGTGGAAACAGCTGGCCACTCCCTACCAAACTGGGGACGAGGGGACTCCACATCGATATCAAGTAAGAGACTTCATCTACGTAAGATGATATCAGGTGTCATCCCTGGAACCCCACTGGAAAGGACCATACCAGGTGCTACTTATAACATCTATAGTGGTAAAGGTAAACTGAATCACTTCCTGGATCCATGCCTCTCATCTCAAGCCTGCGCCCTGTCCACACTCTGGCTGGAAACTGGAAAAGACTGGTAACACTTTCAAATTGCATATTCACCGTGTGGATAAGCCTATAGACTCTCCCCTTGGCCACAAGTAGTCCTAACCCTCATCAGCCCGTTCAGCAGCGATGGCTGATCACAAATTCTACTGGAAAAGAAGTATAATCTATCTTGCATGCAGCCCACTTAGGGACCTGGTGACCATCTCTCCACCCAGACATTTGTCAGCTGGCTATAGGTCTTTCCTAATGGGATATCCCTGATGAAGAGGATCCCACTAAAATTCCATTAAGTCCCTTCCTTACCATAGATAATGGAAACAAATATTATGGATGTAGGGACACACGAGCCAGATGCAGGTTGGCTAGCCTAGATTACTGTGTTTACCCGGCCGACTGTCAAAGCCAAAAACAGCCATGGCTGTGTGGGGGAAAAGCCGACTTCTTCTGTAAGTCATGGGGATGTTAGCGTACAGGGGCTGCCTGATGGAACCCAAACCCTGCATTAAATTCAGTAGACAGCATTGGCCATATTACGAATTAGATAACAAAAACTGATGGCCACCAGAGGGGATTCTAGATCCTCAAATCCTGCATGACCTTTTTAACATCTGCTAGTGCTCAAAAGGGTGAAAGGAGATTCCACTATGTGGAGGCCTTTTCCCTTCTTCGCTCACATCCTGAACTATGCTTATCCAATAGATCCTCACCTTCAGGCTTCTGTTCCAGAGTCTCTGCTGTCACTCCCACCTCAGCAACCTGATTTCTCCACTACAATTATTAGATCAAAAACCCAAACCTCTGCTGGTTCTCAGACCATTGACCCCTTGCTGAGGTAGCAGGTACTGAGGTACCTCTCCACCCACTCACTCCTCTCTTCTGTTGACAGTGCCAGCACTGGGTCCCACCAGGTCCTCTTACCAACTAACCCAAAGCTCAAACCAGCTGAGGAGAGCCCTCAGACCTCTATCCAAGATGTAATGAAAATGGCCTTTAAAGTTGCTTTGTCATCACTGAAAACAGTTTACTACAAATTTAAAGTCCCTCTGCGTTTTGGGATACTCACTACCATCTTCCCCTCTGCTTGACCTGTTCTACTGCTCAAATATTTGTTGCTAGGAAAATTCCAAACCACTTTCCCATTATTTTTTTACATCTCTCTTTTCTCATTCTCAGATCCTCGGAGCTGCTCTCAGCTCCACCTTCTCCGTCTTTCCTCTCTATACCAGGCCCACAGAAAAGTCTTTAACTGACCTTCTCCAGAAGTCTTCACCATGGCTGACTTTAGGACTTTCAGCAAAAGAGTCCCTATAAAAAAGTTCAATGTAGTTAAACTTCCTATTTTCATGTTGCCCTGTTCTACTTGGCCACTGGCTAAAAAAATCAGCACTCCTAATCCACACACCCCCTTACTAGTTTTTCACAAAAATATGTGAACCAGGCCTCTGGCCTTGACGTGGGGCTTCACAGAGATGGCTACATTTCTAAGTTAACAAAGTTAGCAACTGGACTCCATAGTAACAGCTGGCAATGGGAAAATAAGAAAGGGAAGAAAAAGCTCTTTCCCTCCCAGGTGTCCTTGAAAAGTTAACTTGCCCAGAACCGAGGAAAAAACAGAAACAAAAACTGCTTTTTTCAACTTCTGCAGACTGTGAACTTCTGAGCCCCTTCCCTTACATGTTGGGTACAAAATTCTGAAACTACCTAAACTTGGGTTTCAGAGGATTAGTTGATTACAACAGAATCAATGCCCTCTGAATCTGGTTGCAACCAAATAGGACTGTTTCCCTGTCTTCAGTGCTATCTTAGGTGCGTTGCCTTGTCCTTCCCTACTACAGCATGATTCTATATACTTAAACATTGTTAATGTTTTCATGAAATGGTCAACAGATGTGATTAATTGTGTAATCGTGCAGATGTTTCCCAGAGTGCTCTATCACGACGCAGATTCATTTGAAGATCAAATAGGGGGGCATTCAACCCGGTTCCACTGAAAATATATATCTCTCAATGTAGCCATCATATTAGGAATAGAAATTGCTGCACTGGTGGCCACGGGAACCACTGCCTTTGTCCAAGGGACTCAACAAATGACCCAACAAATGACAGCAATAGACCAAAACTAAGATATTAGAAACCTCCATCAGAGCTTTGCATGAGTCTTTTACCTCTCTCTCTGAAGTTGTTTTTCAGACCACTCGAGGGTTGGACCTCCTCGTCATGAGAGAAGGGGGCTTTGTGCTACATTGAGAGAAGAAAGTTGTTTGTATGCCGAGCATACTGGACTTGTAATAAAATGTAAGAGTAAATTAAAAAGATGCCTTGAAAAGCATCAACGAGACAGAGAGGCCCAAAAAAGGTGGTTTGAGTCTTGGTTCACACAGTCTTCCTGGTTAACTACGTTTTTATCAACCCTGGCGGTCCAATAGTAATCCTCATGTTATTGCTAACTATTAAACCCTGTTTTCTCAACCGTGTAATTTCTTTTCTCCAGGCTCAAATTGGACGAGTTAAACTTATGGTAATACCCTACTAGTATACATAGAATGTGACACCCCCCCAATGATCATTTTTATGATTAAAAGTAGCCAGAAGAAGAAGTGGGGAATAAAAGGTTAGTAAAATAGGTACTTGTCACTTCCTCTTTTTCTGTATGCTTAACAAAACACTGTTGAAATCTTGAGAAATGCTTGCAAATCTTGTTCCCAGTATGTGCTGTCCCCAACTGCCCAACTGCAGAATGTGCTCCCTCACCCAGTTGCACGCAAATCGCCCACTCACCCCGATCCATCAATAAACTTCCCTCCCTGCCCTCTCCAGGTAAAGTATATAAGCTCTACTTAAGCTATTCTCAGGGCTATCTGCTCTATTCAAGTGAGCTCTGAGCACCAGCATGCTGGACACTCAATAAACCCTTTGCTGTTGCATGAGATAGTCTGTTGGTGGTTTCCTCCTGTGAAGCTCGCCGGACATTTACTATAATGATTGAATGTAGAAGAGAACATCCAGTCAAAAAGGGATAGTTGATAGAAATAGGAAGATAGTACGTTTAGGAAGAAGTGTGAGTATAGCATTTGGAACAAAAGTTCTTTAACAATAGGGTTTCGGTTACAGAGTGATTGTTAAAGTCAGCACATATGAAGAGTCAGTCACTATGATGAGCTGGGAAAAAATGTAGAAAAGCAGATATCAATAGAGACATTATGAAATCAGGCAAAGTATAAAGTGAGTGATAGGATTAGACATTTTCAACAGGGTTGAGTTTGAATACATAATATTAGGAAGAAAAAAATATGTAGTCACCAATAGGATTGACATTTGAGAGCATTAGGCAACCTGGACATAGATGTTTTTAGTAATCCATGTTCACTTTCCATTTAGTCCTTCGTGCAATCATAACCGTGACCATTACATTATTTGTCCAGAATACTACTGTGATAAAATGTATATGTAGATCAGGTGACATGAGTATTTCTTCCACCATTTCTGGAAGCAATATATTCAAGACGTAAAATTAGTATTGGGGTTACAAAGAGGTGCACCCTGTGTCTATGAATTTAGAGATAAAGTACGAATAGACAATACAGTGAGTAAATAATATAACTTGTTCCAACTTTAAAAATTACAGGAAATCTTATATTGATATACAATCATTCATTCCCACCAATTATACATCTAATGGTAATATTAGTGTTTTGGTTTATCATGAACAGTGTGTTAGTTTTGTTTCAAAAGTGATTATGGAAATCGAAAATAATATGTTTGGAAAGAAGTCTCATGAATAGACCAGTCAGGAAACCTGGAGGAATGCATATGTTGTAAAGCAGGAAGCGATTGAAATTGAATCAAATGCCTATAAATTTGCTAATTTGTGGATGAAATATATATCCTATGATGTGCATAAACTCATGAAATAGTAATGTACCATTGTTGAATAAAAATGAACGTCAAAATACACATCATGTCCCATAGGAATCTACTGGCATTGATTTTAAACTGGGTCAGTTACTGTAGAAATATTAGGATTCTCGTGCATTATTCACCGAATTTAGTTATCTTTTTTTTTTTTTAATTTTTATATATGGTTGCTCAAAACATTACATAGTTCTTGATAAATAATATTTCACACTTTGATTTATGTGGGTTATGAACTCCCATTTTTGCCCCGTTTACAGATTGCAGAATCACATTACTTACACATCCATTGATTCATATATTGCCATACTAGTGTCTGTTGTATTCTGCTGCCTTTCCTATCCTCTACTATCCCCCCTCCCGTCCCCTCTCCTCCTCTCTTCTCTCTCTACACCCTCTACAGTAATAAATTTCTCCCCCTTGTATTATTTTTCCCTTTCCCCTCACTTCCTCTTGTATGTAATTTTGTATAACCCTGAGGTTCTCCTTCCATTTCCATGCAGTTTCCATTCTCTCTCCCTTTCCCTTCCACCTCTCATCCCTGTTTAATGTTAATCTTCTTCTCATGCTCCTCGTCCCTACTCTGTTCTTAGTTACTCTCCTTATATCAAAGAAGACATTTGGCATTTGTTTTTTTAGGGATTGGCTAGCTTCACTTAGCATAATCTGTTCTAATGCCATCCATGTCCCTGCAAATTCTATGATTTTGTCATTTTTTAATGCACAGTAATACTCCATTGTGTATAAATGCCACATTTTTTATTCATTCTTCTATTGAAGGGCATCTAGGTTGGTTCCACAGTCTTGCTATTGTGAATTGTGCTGCTATGAACATCGATGTAGCAGTGTCCCTGTAGCATGCTCTTTTTAGGTCTTTAGGTTTTAGACCGAGAAGGGGAATAACTGGGTCAAATGGTGGTTCCGTTCCCAGCTTTCCAAGAAATCTCCATACTGTTTTCCCATTTGGCTGCACCAATTTGCAGTCCCACCAGCAATGTACAAGTGTACCTGTTTCCCCAGATCCTCGCCAGCACTTGTTGTTGTTTGACTTCATAATGGCTGCCAAACTTACTGGAGTGAGATGGTATCTTAGGGTGGTTTTGATTCACATTTCTCTGACTGCTGGAGATGGTGAGAATTTTTTCATGTACTTATTGATTGATTGTATGTCCTCCTCTGAGAAGTGTCTGTTCAGGTTCTTGGCCCATTTGTTGATTGGGTTATTTGTTATCTTATTGACAAATTTTTTGAGTTCTTTGTATACTCTGGATATTAGTGCTCTATCTGAAGTGTGAGGAGGAAAGATTTGTTCCAAGGATGTAGGCTCCCTATTTACCCCTCTTACTGTTTCTTCTGCTGAGAAAAAACTTTTTAGTTTGAGTAAGTCCCATGTGTTGATTCTAGTTATTAACGCTTGTGCTATGGGTGTCCTATTGAGGAATTTGGAGGCGACCCCACAGTATGTAGATCGTAGACAACTTTGTCTTCTATCAAACACCATGTCTTGATTTGATATCAAGCTCCTTGTTCCATTTTGATTTAACTTTTGTGCATGGCAAGAGAAAGGGATTCAGTTTCTTTTTGTTACATATGGATTTCCAGTTTTCCCAGCACCATTTGTTGAAGATGCTATCATTCATCCATTGCATGCTTTTAGCCCCTTAATCAAATATAAGATAGTTGTATTTTTTTGGATTGGTTTCTGTGTCCTTTATTCTTTACCATTGGTCCACCCACCTGTTTTGGTACCAGTACCATGCTATTTTTTTTACTATTCTTCTGTAGTATAGTTTGAAGTCTGGTATCGCTATACGGCCTGATTCTCACTTCCTGCTTAGTGTTGTTTTTGCTATTCTGGGTCTTTTATTTTTCCATATGAATTTCATGATTGCTTTCTCTATTTCTACAAGAACTGCCGTTGGGATTTTGAATTGCATTGCATTACACATATAGAGAACTTTTGGTAATATCGCCATTTTGATGATTTTAGTTCTGTCTATCTATGAACAGGGTACATTTTTACATCTTCTAAGATCTTCCTCTATTTTTCTCTTTAGGGTTCTGTAGTTTTCCTTGTATAACACTTGCACCTCTTTTGTTAGGTTGATTCCCAATTATTTTTTTTTTTTTAGTATATTGTGAATGGAGTGGTTGTCCTCATTTCCGTTTCAGAGGATTTGTCACTGATATTCAGGAATGTCTTTGATTTATGAGTGTTGATTTTATATCCTGCCACTTTGCTGAATTCATTTATTAGCTCTATTAGTTTCTTTGTAGACCCTTTTGGGTCTGCTAGGTATAGAATCATGTCATCTGCAATAGTGATAATATAAGTTCTTCTTTTCCTATTTATATGCCTTTAATTTCTTTTGTCTGTCTAATTGCTCTGGCCAGTGTTTCGAGAACTATGTTGAACAGAAGTGGTGAAAGAGGGCATCCCTGTCTTGTTCCATATTTTAGGGGGAATGCCTTCAATTTTTCTCCATTCAGAATGATGCTAGCCTGAGACTTAGCATAGATTGCTTTTACAATATTGAGGTATGTTCCTGTTATCCCTAGTTTTTCTAGAGTTTTGAACATAAAGGAATGCTGTACTTTGTCGAATGCTTTTTCTGCATCTATCGAGATGATTATATGGTTCTTATTTTTAAGTCTATTGATGTGATGAATAACATTTATTGATTTCCGTATATTGAACCAGCCTTGCATCCCACGGATGAATCCTACTTGATCATGGTGCACAATTTTTTTGATATGCTTTTGTATCTGATTTGCCAGAATTTAATTGACGATTTTTGCCTCTAGGTTCATTAGAGATATTGTTCTGTAGTTTCCTTTCTTTGAAGTGTCTTTGCCTGGTGTAGGAATCAGAGTGATGTTGACCTCATAGAATGAATTTGGAAGAATTCCCTCTTTTTCAATTTCCTGAAATAACTTGAAAAGTATTGGTATTAGTTCCTCTTTAAATGTTTTGTGAAACTCTGCTATATACCCATCAGGTCCTGGGCTTTTCTTACTTGGTAGTGTTTTGATGGTTTTTTTTTATTTCCTCAATTGATATTGGTCTGTTTAGGTTGTCTATATCCTCCTGACTCAATCTGGGCAGATCATATGACTAAAGAAATTTATCGATGCCTTCACCGTCTTCTATTTTATTAGAGTACAAAGATTCAAAATAATTTCAGATTATCTTCTGTATATCTGACATATCTGTTATGATGTTGTCTTTTTCATCCCATATGCTAGTAATTTGAGTTCTCTCTCTTCTTGTCTTCGTTAGCATGGCTAATGCTCTTTCGATTTTTTTTATTTTTTCAAAGAACCAAATGGGTTGACGTGTCTGCCACGCTTGCAGGCCGCTGGGCCTGTTCCGCCTGTCGGTTGCAGGTCTGCCTACCTTGCGGGAGCGGGTGGTGGCTCTGCTCTGGCCCTACTGCCATTGGGGTGTCGTGACTACCATGCTGGCAGATCGCTGGGCCTGTTCTGGGTGCGGCTAAAGGCTCTGCTCTGCCCCTACTCCAATTGGGTTGACGTGACTACCACGCCGGTGGGCCGTTGTGCTTGTACTGGGTGCAGGAGAAAGCTCTGCTCTGCCACTACTCCAATTGGGGTGTCATGTCTACCATGGTGGCAGGCCGCTGTGCCTGTTCCGCCGGTCAGTCACAGGTCTGCTTTTGTTGCGGGCGTGGGCTGAGGCCTGCTTGGCCCCTACTACAATTTGGGTGACGTGACTACCGCACCAGTTGTTGACTGGGCTTTATCCGGGCACGGGCAGCGGCACTGCTATTTCCCTACTCCATTTGGGGTGACGTGGCTAACACGCCTGTGGGCCTGATGAATCTTCCTCTATGTTTCTAGAGAGAATTACGGAGGCATATAGGAGAAATACTCCTTTCAATCCTCATGCAGAGGATCAAAAGGCATCTGTCACAATGGCCTTTATTGGGCATGCTGCCTTGGATATTTAAAGAAAGTTACAATGCTTAGATGGATTACAAGATATGACTTTGAGAGATTTAGTCAGAGAAGCCGAGAAAGTATACTATAAGAGAGAAACTGAGGAAGAGAAGGGAGCAAAAGGACGATAAAAGAAACAAAAGACAGACTAAGGAGTTGACTAAGGTCCCGGTCACAACAACAAAAGGGCCAGAAATTAAGAAACAGGGAGACAGGAAGGGATACCTGGTCCCACGCCAGAGGCCACCCCTGACCTCAGATCAATGTGCCTACTGTAAAGAAAGAGGACACTGGGTTCAAGAGTGCCCTAGAAAGAGGCAGCCACGCCAGCCAGCCATTCTGACTCTTCAGCATGACTACGAAAGTCGGGGCTCAGATCCCCTCCCTGAGCTCAGCGTATCTTTTGAAGTGGAGGAGACCCCAGTAAACTTTGAAGGGGATACAGGGGCAATAAACTCAGTGCTTAAGGCCCCATTGGGCCCTCTATCAAATAAAAGGTCTCTAGTTCAAGGGGCTAATGGCAGTAAATATCGGACTTGTACAACTAAGAGGATCATGGACCTGGGGAAAGGAACAATCCATCACTCCTTTTTAGTAATTCCAGAATGCCTGGCCGACTTTTTCTGTACGTCATGGGGATGTGAGCATACAGGGGCTGCCTGATGGAACACAAACTCCTCATAAAATTCAGTACACAGCATTGGCCATATTACCAATTAGATAACCAAAACCGATGGCCCCCAGAGGGGTCTCTAGATCCTCAAATTCTGCGTGACCATTTTTTTTTAAAGAGAGAGGCGAGAGACAGAGAGACAGAGAGAATTTTTAATATTTATTTTTTAGTTTTTGGCGGACACGACAACTTTGTTTGTATGTGGTGCTGAGGATCAAACCCGGGCCGCACGCATGCCAAGCGAGCGTGCTACAATTGAGCCATATCACCAGCCCTGTGTGACCTTTTTAACTTCTGCAAGTGCTCAAAAGGGTGAAAGGAGATTCCCCTATGGGCAGGCCTTTTCCATCCTTCACTCATATCCTGAACTATGCTTATCCAATAGATCCTCACCTTCAGCCTTGTGCTCCAGAGTCTCTGCTGTCACTCTCACCTCAGCAACCTGATTTCTCCCCTCCAATTATTAGATCAAAAACCCAAACCTCTCCCGGTTCTCAGACCATTGCCCCCTTGCTGAGTTAGCAGGTACTCAGGTTCTCATCCACCGACTCACTCCTCTCCTCTCCTGTCCGTGCCCGCACCGGGTCCCACCAGGTCCTCTTACCAGCTAACACAAAGCTGAAACTAGCAGAGGAGAGTCCTCAGACTCCAATCAAAGATGTAATGAAAATGGCCTTTAAAGTTGCTTTGTCATCACTGAAAACAGTTTACTAAAAATTTAAAGTCCCTCACATGCATTTTGGGATACTCACTCTTGTCTTCCCCTCTGCTCTACCTGTTCGGCAGCTCAAGTTTTTGTTACTAGGAAAATACCAAACCCCTTTCCCATTATTCTTTTACATCTCTCCTTCCTTATTCTCAGATCCTCGGAGCTGCTGTCAGCCCCACCTTCCCTGTCTTCCCCTTCTGTACCAGGCCTACAGAAAATTCTTAACTGACTTTCTACAGAAGTCTTCACCATGGCTGACTTTAGGACTTTCAGCAAAAGAGTCCCTATAAAAGAGTTCAATGTAGATAAACTTCCTCTTTTAGTGTTGCCTTGTTCTACTTGGCCACTGGCTAAAAAAATAAGCACTTCTATGCTAGACACTCCATTACCTGTTTTCCACAAAATATATGAACAAGGCCTCTGGCCGTGAGCTGGGGCTTTACAGAGATGGCTATATTTCTAAGATAAAGAAGTTACCATCAGGGCTCCATGGTAACAGCTGTCAGGGGCGAAAAATGAGAAAGGTAGGAAAAAGCTCTTTCCCTCCCAGGTGTCCTTGAAAAGTTAACTTGCCCAGAACCGAGGAAAAAACAGAAACAACAACGGCTTTTTTTAACTTCTGCAGACTGTGAACTTCTGAGCCCCTTCCCTTACATGTTGGGTACAAAATTCTGAAACTACCTATACTTGAGTTTCAGGAGAATAATTGATTACAACAGAAGCAATGCCCTCTGAATCTGGTTGCAACCAAATAGGACGGTTTCGCTGTCTTCGTTGCTATCTTAGGTGCCTTGCCTTGTCCGTCCCTACAACAGCATAATTGTATATAATTAAACATTGTTTATGTTTTCATGAAATGGTGAACAGATGTGATTAATTGTGTAATGGTGCAGATGTTTCCCAGAGTGCTCTATCATGATGCAGTTTCATTTGAAGATCAAATAGGGGGGCATACAACCCGTTTCAACTGGGAACATATATCCCTCACTTTAGCCATCCTATTCGGAATAGGAGTTGCTGCAGGGGTGGGCACAGGAACCACTGCCCTCGTCCATGGGACACAACAAATGACCCAATTAGAAGAAGCAATAGACCAAAACTAAGATATTAGATACCTCCATCAGAGCTTTGCATGAATTTTTAACCTCTCTCTCTGAAGTTGTTTTACAGAACAGGTGAGTGACACAAAACACACACACACACAGAAAAAAAAATAGCAACATATATGTCAATCAAAATTCATCATAAAATATATATCATCCACAGATCCAAAAATATTCATTTTACTGAACACGGAAGCTCACCCATTGGTTGAATATTCAGTTCCAACACGGTTTAGTAGGAGTGATCTCTTCTCACAATTTGTATCTGCCAACTCATCCACCTCACAAGAATGTATGTGTGGTACCAGGTATAATTCTATATATCCATATAAATATATATGTGCTGAATGGGCTACAGAGAAAGGGAGACAGGAATTCACAATTTGTTAACTTTAAAAACACATGGAGAACTATTTCAACAAAAAATTGACTAGATTTAACTCCTACTCTGTATCATGCAAAAGGCAAGTCCAAATATACACCATGACTCCTCTAAACTGCTTGTATTTCTATTCCGTTTGGGTTATTTTTCTCCATCCTATTAGAAATAGTATTCAGAGTCTGATAGGGTATGTGTTAGTGTCAGGGATTCAGTATTTCGAATAGAAAATAGGAAATTGAATCCAATGTGTATGCAAATATATGCTACACAAAAATCTTCCCACTCTCATCCAGAACAATGCTTTAACATTACTTTCGCCTCAAGTAAGACACAATTATAGGAGAAGAGTTAGAAAATCTGTGAATACCTATCTGGAATGGAAAATGCTCCAGATTTCACATCTTTGGTGGAGGTAGAGGACTTTCTAAAAGTAAGGGACAGGGTAAACACTCCACAAACATGGAGCTCTTCTGGCCTAAGGACTTTTTGAGAATCTCACTCTGAGGTTGGGCACTTGAAATTTAGGTTGTTTTCAGGAGCTTTATCTTCTTTTGTAGTGAGAACATCAAAGGTGGGTCTCCATCACTTTGACCTGAAGGACATGGGTTCTTATTTTCCAATTAACATGAAGCAGGAGGCCTGAATCCTCTCTTTGTTGGTAAACAGTGACCACTGGTGACTAAATGTCTCCCCATGTGAACTGTGAAGCCATTTTGTCCTCCTCCACTTTTTGTGGTGTTTTTCCTGCTGCACTGAGAGTTTAGTATTTGCTTCATGAAATACAAGGAACCCAACTGAGACACAGTGCTGGAGGGAGTTATGTCACGTGTGGTGGGTCAGGGTGTGCAGGAGAACGCACCAACCAGGCTTCTATCCCTCATAGCTTACCCCATTGCCCCCTTGTCCATATGACCCTTATTCTGAACATTGCCCTGAAACCTCTCCATATAAAAAGATGACTTTACAAATAAGGATCTGCTGGCTGCACCATGTCAGTCACAAGCCATTTGGAATCCAATGGTAGATCCTCATGGCCCTACTAATGATGTTTTTTCACACACCTGCCCACCAGTGCTCTAGGCCCACTACTCAGCAGACTCAAACGTACTGGCATCTCTTTTCTACAACATTTTCATGAAATCCAGTCAATCAAGGCACTGTCTTGTATACTCATGATCAGCAACAGGACATTCAAAGGTTCTCCAGTGCCACCTGGTCATGAAAATTTTAATAACTACATGGTATTCATCTAGCCATTGTTAAGGATGAAGTTGGAGGCACTGTGGGTTTCAATTCATTCAGAAACCATTAAATAATGAGGAAGCTCATTTTCAATGAAAGCTCTGGAGAACTCTCACAGGCAAGGCTTCCCAAAGAGTGGCCAAAAGGTCACATGAAGCCAGGTAAATTGAGGTCTACAATGTGAGGTCCATGTGTGTTTTGACACTCAACTATGGCTGCCAAGTCTTTCAGAATAAAATCATGTGTTATCCTGGCTGAGATTCTCAGTGCTCTGTGGAAAGCCACCCTGGGCCTAGATCTCAGTTTCCAAGGGCGACTCTCATGCGTGGCCTCCTAATATCCCAACACAATTCATGGCAATACTTCTCTGAGTTCAGTTCCAGAACGCAGTCTCTAAGGGGAATCCAACCAGAGTTCAAGCCCAGGTGGACCAAGATATTTCTTACAACCACCACACAAATGACCACAATTAAAACCAAAACACTCAAACAAGGTCCTCATCTTCTTCCATATAGTCACTCATCGTAACCTCTGGCTGAAGGTTTCCATGAATGGCTCACCCAAAGACAGTGTCCAAATAAACTCCCTTGCCCCTCATTTGCCTAAAGTCATGTTGGCCTGGACACCCTTCCTGTGAACCAGGAGTGATCAAATAAGCCTCCCGTTAATACTGCTCTGTTTCTCCAATTTGTGGCCTACTGACTTTCAATTATAGATTCTTTATGTGATTTGGAGTCATGCAAAAACCTAAGCACCTCTGCAGTGATTTGAAGAACTCATTTGACCCAAGGAATACCAATTCTCACTTGATGGAAGTCAGGAACCTAACAGAGGAAGACGAGAGACTTCATCCACAATGACTGATCTTTTGGCAATTATGGTTTTGGATGCACACATGGGATCATTCTTTAGATCCATCAGCTGCTGAGAATCAAAGTCACAGCCACATACAAGGCCAAGAGGCTAATTCAGACACATCCCTTTCCAAAGCAATTAAGAAAGAGCCACAAGTGATGAACATTCATTTCCATTTGAAAACTGTTTTCTTCAGGCTTCACAAATGGGTGGCCTGAGGCAAAGACCTTCCTGAGATGCTGGCCATTCCCTTCAGCTATCCTGTACATGGCCATGTCACAGACCTTGGAGTTGTTACATATCTTGGACACAAAACCATGAGCCTATTCTGGAGAGTGGCCAGAATTCAGAAGAAAACAGAGACTTAGGAAGGTAGTAGGTATTGCCCATCCATAAGGCAAGCTGCACTCTATTCATAAATTAGGCAGGATGCATAATGGGAAGCTTTCTACTAGACAGGACACATCCATTGTTGCATTCTCTTTTCTCATGTCTACAACCGCGGACACAGTGGGATACACAGACATAGAAACACTCATCTTGTCAAACGACTTACTAGAAACAGTTCACTTCAAATCAAACAAACCGCCTTTCGTACCTATTCTCTGAACATGAGACAAAACAACAAACCCACACTCACAAATGCACCTCCTTCCCTCAAGTAGGTCTGTGACTCTCCGGAGTTAACTCTGACTGCTGGGCCATATTATGTTCCCCCAAAATGGCATGTCCTCTATCAGATCTGGTTTCCTTGACCAACTCTGTGAAGTTGTCAGGAAAAAGTGGCCAGCCACTACCTGCTTTCGCAGGAAAAGTATCTCTTCAGAGCTCTCCTGGTATTTGGCTATACTCACATCAGGAGGTACCAAGAAAGACTGACTCTGTCCTTGGAAAATCCAATCAAGTGAGCCCACAGGGGCATGAACTGGGATTGCCTCTCAGTGTCTTGGTTCTTGGATAGCAAGTTCAGAGAGTTCCATCACCAAGGAAATGAGGTATGTCACTTTCTTTGGAACTGAATGAGGCCACTGCCTTGGCAACCACTTTGTCCTAACACTTGCTTCCAAGGGTCCCATGAGATGGAGGCTGCTCCTACTTCCTGGAACACTTTCACAAGTTAGAATGGTATATCAACCATAGACACCTGGGAACAGCTCTCCACACAGGTCTGGTTTAGTCCATCTTCTCTAAAATAAGTAGAGAGATGCTGATTCGGACACATCCCTTTATCCTGACCAGGTTGTTTGACTTGGAATAGGACTTTTGCTCTCTCAGGTCTTTCATACCTCCCTACAACTTCTCCAGGTATCATTTCTGCATGAACCTTTGAGGTTTTCAGCAGGTGGAAGGTCCCCTAATTCCCTGTATTTTAAGAACAACTCTGTTGCTGCTCTTCTGTAAAATGAGATTTAGGGAACAGTGTATGTTTAGGGTTAATAACAGGTTCAATTTGGGTTAGGAATCATTCTGGGCGATGAATAATGGTATTGAGAACGTGCGATAATTACAAGAATATAGAGGTGAAATATCAGTATGGAAACAGAAATCTAGGTATGATTTGAAGCACAGGACCTTGTACCTTGGTAGATTTAATGTAGAAGAGAACATCCAGTCAAAATGGATAGTCGGTAGGATTAGGAAGATAGTCGGTAGGTTTAGGAAGAAGAGTGAGTATAGGATTTGGACGAAAAGTTCTTTAGCAATAGGGTTTCTGTTAGAGAATGAATGAAAATTTCAGCACATGTGAAGAGTCAGTCAAAACGATGAACTGGGGAAAATAAGTAGGAAAGCAGGTATCAATAGAGACATTATGAAATCAGGCAAAGTATAAAGTGAGTTATAGGATTAGACATTTTCAACAGGGTTTAGTTTGAATATATAATCATTGGAAGAAACAAATATGTTGTCACCAATAGGATTGACATTTGAGAGCATTAGGCAACCTTCACATGGATGTTTTTAGTTATCCATGTTCACTTTCCTTTTAGACTTCGGTACAATCATAAGTGTGACCTTTACATTTTTTGTTCAGAATTTTACTGTGATAAAATATATATGTGGATCAGGTGACATGAGTATTTCTTCTACCATTTCTGGGAGCAATATTTTGAAGACATATACATTAGTGTTAGGGGTACACAGAGGTGAACCCTGTGTCTATGAATATAGAGATAATGCATGAATTGACCATCCTGTGAATAAATAATTTAACTGGTTCCACTTTAAACAATGAATTGAATTGATATCTAAAAATATATAAGAAATCTTATATTGACATATAATCATTCATTCCAACCAGTTATACATCTAATGGTAATTTTAGGATTATGGTTTATCATGAAGGGTGTTTGAGTTTTGCTTCATAAGAGATAATGAAAAATGAAAATATTGTGATTGGAAAAAGTCTTATGAAAAGACCAGTCAAGAAACATGGAGGAATACATGTGTTCTGAAGCAGGAAGTGACAGATCATTAAACAAATGCCTATAAGTTTTCTAACTTGTGGATGAAATATATATCCTATGATGTGCATAAACTGAAGAAATAGTAATGTACCAGTGTTGAATAGAAATGAACGTCAAAATACACATCATGTCCCCTAGGAATCTACTTGCATTGATGTTACACTGGGTAAGTATCTGTAGAAATATTAGAGTTTGTATGCACCATTCTATGAAGTTACTTTTCAGTACTAGGAAAGAAATATGTATTTCAGGTGGATGATTATTTCTGAGTATAATCTTGTGGAAAGTTTGTTATAAATCCACATATATGAATATGAATGAATTTAGGGAGCGTATAATAAGACACATATATTTCATATTTTGAAAAATCTGGAGAGTATATATATATATATATATATATATATATATATATATATATATGCACGCACACGCACAGACATTAAAAAGTAGCAATATAGGAGATCCAACATGGTGGCCAACATGGAGAAATCAAGTCTCTGACCTCTTAAGCTGCGCAGGCATAGGGAGTCATAAACTGTCTAAATGCTGTTTGTTCAGAATCACTAGGCAATGCTGACCTGACATGGATCTGGTGCGAACAGTCTGGGCCCCTCAGACAACACACAGAGCCCGGATCAGCTGCATAGAAGCTCAGATTTGCCTGCTTCTTGTGTCTCAGAACTAACATTCCCTCTGAAATAACTGGTCGGCCCTTCTGAATTTACAGAGGTAAAAGGCCACTGAATTGAAATGGGGCTTCGGAGACACAGTCAGGACCCATCCGTTGCATTGGTCACCTGGCAAAAGGAATGAACGGTCACCATTTGCATGGGATACCACCATGGAAGAGAACTGACGTCATGGGCAGAGGAGATAACTTCATTGAAACCAGTACGACAGGTGTGTAATTCCCTATGCATCTCTCTCCACACAGCGGGGAAACATTAAGGGCCCCTTCCAGCTCTCCTTTAAGGGGCCCTCCCAGGTCTCCCGTGAGAAAGATGGCCAGACCGAGGGAATCATGTGTGCTGTGGGACTCGTGGCATGGAATTCCCGGCTACCGCTCCCACCAGTGCTGACAACTGAGGTCTCTTACACCAGCTAATGTGGGCATGGATACCAGAGAGCAAGCAAATTCGCTGGGGGTTCCCAGCCCCAAGCTCTACAAACTTACGGTCTGAGGGAGGCAAACAGGGAGAGAGTGGCAGGCGTTGATGAAAACAGGACTACCAGGACCAGAGACCTGACGTGTAGCAAGTATTGTGGTGAGTGTCACAGTTGAGCGGAGCCTGGCTTGAGGAAACACTAGAGAAGGTCCTAGGCACTCAGGATTGGAGACCCGCCCAGTCTGGGAGGAAGAGCTGCTGCACAGTGATTGGTTCCCACCTATTGAGAGGAGAAGCTTGGCCCAGTGAGCACAGCTCCACCTACTGGAAGAGAAGTTAATTGAACTCTATGACTGCATGTATTATTATTATTATTATTTTATTTTTACTTTTTTTCTTTCATTTTCATTTTTTGTTGTTGTTCTTTAACTTATTTTAATGTTTTATTTTTTAAATTTTACTATTATTATTATTATTTTAAATTTTAATTTTCATTTTTAATTATCATTATTATTTTTAAAAAAATATTTCTTTCTTTATTTTCTATTTTTTTCTTTTGTCTTTTCATTTCTTTTCAATTTTCTTATTCCCTCATCCTTGAATTCTACCTGCCTATTCTCATTCTCTTTAGTGACTTCTTCCCATCCCTTCTAATATCTTTCCTCCCAAGCTTCAAATAAATTTATAAGAATAAGCAGTAACTCAGCACTCAAACAAACAAGAAGTAACATGAGCAGCATAAAAAAGCAAGAAAGAAAAGGAGTACAAACAATGAAGGATAACCTAAATATTCAGGAGGACCTAGAATCATCAGAAAAATGGTCATATAAAAAACTCAAGGAATACCTTAGACAGATGGAATGAAACCTTAAAGAGGATACGAGAGAGCAAATAAATACAGTGAAAGAACACATTGAAAATGAATTACATAAACAGATAAAAGAAGAAGTTAATCTTCTTTATCAGGAGATAGAGATTATAAAAATTCAAAGAATAGTTCTAGAAATGAAGAAAACGATAAACCAAATTAAAAACTCAATTGAGAGTATCACTAACAGAGTGGAGGAAGTAGAAGACAGAATGTCACATAATGAAGACAAAATATATCATCTTGAAAAGAGTCTAGCCAACACAGAAAGGCTGGTAAAAAATCACGAGAAAAACATCCAAGAGGTATGGGATAACATAAAAAAACCAAACTTATGAGTCATCTGGATAGAGGAAGGTACAGAGATTCAAACCATGGGAATGAGTAACCTGTTGAATGAAATAATTACAGAAAAATTTACAGAAATAAAAAAGGAAACGGATATACAAATTGAAGATGCTTACAGGACACAGAGAACACAAAATCACAGTAGACCAACACCAAGACACATTGTTATGAAGATATCCAATATACAGAACAAAGGGAAAACATTAAAAGCTGCAAGAGAAAGGAGGAAGATTACATTCAGGGGTAAACCAATATGGTTAACAACCTATTTTTCATCACAGACACTGAAAGTGAGAGGATCCTGGAACAACGTATTTCAAACATTGATAGACAATGGATGCCAAACAAGAATTCTGTATCCAGCAAAATTCAGCTTCAGGTACGACAACGAAATAAAAATCTTTCATGATAAAGAAAAGCTAAAAGAATTTGCAGCAAGAAAACCACCATTGCAAAATGTCTTGAGCAAAACACTACACGAGGAAGAAATGAAAAACAACAACCAAAACCATCAGTGGGATGTGCCTCAGTAATGACAGAGGGCGGGGGAAAAGCTAATCATGGAGAAACAAAGTAAATTTAAAAAAACGATAAATATTCAAACATGGATGGCAGTAGAAACCATATATCAATAGTAGCTCTAAACACTAATGGCTTAAACTCTCCAATAAAGCAACATAGGCTTGTAACTTGGATTCAAAAAACAAATTCAACAATATGTTGCCTCCAGGAAACATATCTGAATGGAAAAGACATACACAGGCTGAATGTGAAAGGTTGGGAAAAATATACCATGCACACGGTCCTCATAAGCAAGCAGGGGTGGCCATCCTCAAATCGAATTAAATCGACTTCATGACTAATTTAATCAAAAGGGATAATGAAGGAAATTATATACTGTTAAAAGGAACCATTCACCAACAAGACATAAAAATTATCAATATTTACGCACCATTAAATGGTGCTGCAACGTTCATAAAACAAATTCTCCTCAAGTTCAAGAATCAAATAGACCACAACACAATAATTATGGGTGACTTCAACACACCTCTCTCACCATTGGACAGATCCTCCAAATAAAAGTTGAATAAAGAAACTATAGAACTCAATATCACAATCAATAACCTAGACTTAACTGACATATATAAAATATATCAACCATCATCAAGTGGATAAACTTTTTTTTTAAGCAGCACATGGATCCTTCTCAAAAATAGACCATATATTATGCCATAGAGCAACCCTCAATAAATATAAAGTGGTGGACATAATACCATGAATTTTATCTGATTATAATGGAATGAAACTGGAAACCAATGAAAAAGAAGGAAGGAAAAATCCTACATCACATTGAAAATGAACAACATTTTACTGAATGATTAATGTGTTACAGAAGACATAAATGAGAAAATCAAAAAATTCTTCGAGATAAATGAAAATACAGACACAACATATCGGAATCTATGGGACACAATGAAAGGAGTTTTAAGAGGGAAATTCACCACCTTGACGTCATTCCTCAAAAATAGGAAAGAACAACAAATAAATGAGCTCACACTTCATCTCAAAGCCCTAGAAAAGGAAGAGCAAAACAACAGCAAATGTAGCAGAAGGCAAGAAATAACTAAAATCAGAGCGGAAAACAACAAAATTGAAACAAAAGAAACTATTGAAAAAATTACAAAACTAAAGCTTGGTTCTGCGAAAAATAAATAAGAACAATAGACCCTTAGCATCCCTTTATGTTCAAAACATTAGAAAAATTAGAGATAACAGGAACTTACCTCGACATTGTAAAAGCTATCTATGTTAAGCCTCAGGCTAGCATTATTCTGAATGGAGAAAAATTGAAGCATTCCCTCTAAAATCTGGAACAAGACAGAGATGTCCTCTACCACCACTTCTATTCAATATAGTTCTCAAAACACTGGCCAGAGCAATTAGACAGATGAAAGAAATTAAAGGCATGAAAATAGGAAAAGAATAACTTAAATTATCACTACTTGCAGCTGACATAATTCTATATATAGAAGACCCAAAAGGGTCTACAAAAAAAAAAACTACTAGAACTAAGAAATGATTTCAGCAATGTGGCAGGATATAAAATCAACATTCATAAGTCAAAGGCATTTCTGTATATCAGTGACAAAACTTCTGAAACGGAAATGAGAAAAAAAACACTCCATTCACAATATCCTCAAAAAATAAAAATAAAATCCTTGGGAATCAACCTAACAAAAGAGGTGAAAGATTTATACAATGCAAACTACAGAACCCTAAAAAGAGAAGTAGAATAAGATCTTAGAAGATGGAAAAATATACACTGTTCATGGATAAGGAGAACTAACATCATCAAAATGGTGATATTCCCAAAAGTTCTCTATAGGTTTAATGCAATGCCAATCAAAATCCTAACGGCATTTCTTGTAGAAATAGAGAAAGCAATCATGAAATTCATTTGGAAAAATAAAATATCCAGAATATCAAAAGCAATTCTAACCAGGAAGTGTGAATCAGGCGGTATAGCGATACCAGATTTCAAACTAAATTTCAGAGCAATAGTAACAATGACAGCATGGTACTGGTACCAAAACAGGCGGGTGGACCAAAGGTACAGAATGGAGGACACAGAGATTAATCCACAATGCTACAACAATCTTCTATTTGATAAAGGAGCTAAAAGCATCAATGGAGGAAGGATAGCATCTTCAACAAATGGTTCTGGGAAAACTGGAAATCCATATGTATCAAAATGAAACTGAATCCCTTTCTCTTGCATGCACAAAAGTTCACTCAAAATGGATCAAGGACCTTGATATCAAATCAGAGACATGGCGTCTGATAGAAGAAAAAGTTGGCTACGATCTACATACTGTGGGGTTGGGCTTCAAATTCCTCAAAAGGACATCCATAGCACAAGAGTTAATAACTAGCATCAACACATGGGACTTACTCAAAGTAAAAAGTTGTTTCTCAGCAAAAGAAACAATAAGAGAGGTAAATAGGGAGCCTAAATTCTGGGAACAAATCTTTACTCCTCACACTTCAGATAGAGCCCTAATATCCAGAGTATACAAAGAACTCAAAAAATTAAACAATAAGATAACAAATATCCCAATCAACAAATGGGCCGAGGACCTCAACAGACATCTCAGAGGAGGACATATAATCAACAAGTACATGAAAAAATGCTCACCATCTCCAGTAGTCAGAGAAAGGTGAATCAAAACCACCCTAAGATACCATCTCACTCCAGTAAGATTGGCAGCCATTATGAAGTCAAACAACAAGTGTTAGTGAGAATGTGGGGAAACAGGTACACTTGTACATTGCTGGTGGGACTGCAAATTGGTGCATCCAATTTGGAAAGCAGTATGGAGATTTCTTGGAAAGCTGGGAATGAAACCACCATTTGACCCAGCTATTCCCCTTCTCGGTCAATTCCCTAAAGACCTAAAAAGAGCATGCTGCAGGGACACTGCTACATCGATGTACATAGCAGCACAATTCACAATAGCAAGACTGTGAAACCAACCTATATGCCCTTCAATAGATGAATGGATAAAAAAATGTGGCATTTATACAGAATGTAGTATTGCTCTGCATTAAAAAATGACAAAAAATCATAGATTTGCAGGGAAATGGATGGCGCTAGAGCAGATTATGCTAAATGAAGCTACCCAATCCCTTAAAAACAAATGCCAAATGTCTTCTTTGATATATGGAGATTCACTAAGAACAGAATAGGTATGAAGAGGATGAGAAGAAGATTAACATTAAAACAGGGATGAGAGGTGGGAGGGAAAGGGAGAGAGAAGGGATATTGCATGGAAATGGAAGGAGACCCTCAGGGTTATACAAAATTACATACAAGAGGAAGAGAGAAGAAAGGGAAAAATAATACATGGGGAGAAATTTATTAAGGTAGAGGGCGTAGAGAGAGAAGATGGTGGGAGAGGGGAGGGGAGGGGGGATAGTAGAGGATAGGTAAGGCAGCAGAATACAACAGACACTAGTATGGCAATATGTGAATCAATGCATGTGTAACTGATGTGATTCTGCAATCTGTATACGGGGTACAAATGGGAGTTCATAACCCACTTGAATCAAAGTGACAAATATGATGTATCAAGAACTATGTAATGTTTTGAACAAGCATAAATAAAAATTTAAAAAAAAAAGAAAACTAACTTCGATGAATGACGCACGCGAATCCTAATATTTGTACAGTAACTGACCCAGTTTAACATCAATGCAAGTAGATTCCTATGGTACATGATGTGTATTTTGACGTTCATTTTTATTCAACACTGGTACATACTATTTCATCAGTTTATGCACATCACAGGATATATATTTCATCCACAATTTAGCAAATTTATAGGCATCTGTTTCACTTTCAATCACTTCCTGCTTCAGAACACATGGATTCCTCCATATTTCTTGATTGGTAATTTCATGAGACTTCTTTCCAAACACATTATTTTCGATCCATAATCACTTTTGAAGCAAAACTCACACACACTTCATGATAAAAAATAACCCTAAGATTACAATTAGATATATAACTGGTTGGAATTATGTCAATATATGATTTCTTATATATTTTCAGATAACAATTCAATCCATTATTTAAAGTGTAACCAGTTATATTATTTATTAACAGTATGTTCTATTCATGCATTATCTCTATATTCATAGACACAGGGTACACCACTTTTTACCCCCAATACTAATTTATATGTCTTCAAATATTGCTCACAGAAATGGTGTAAAAAATACTCATGTCACATGATCTACATATATATTTTATCACAATAATTTTCTGGGCACAAAATGCAAAGGTCACACTTATGATTGTACCAAATCCTAAATGGAAGTTGAATATGGATTACTAAAAACTTCCATTTCCAGTTTGCCTAATGCTTTCAAATGTCATTTCTATTGGTGACTACATATTTGTTTCTTCCTAAAATTATGTATTCAATCTCGATCCTGTTGAAAATGTCTAAACCTATCACTCACTTTACAATTGCCTGATTTTGTAATGTCTCTATTGATATCTTCTTTCCTATATTTTCCGCAGTTCATCATTGTGACTGACTCTTCGCATGTGCTGACATTTACATTCACTGTATAAATGAAACCCTATTGCTAAAGAACATTTGATCCAAATTTTATACTCACTCTTCTTCCTAAACCTACCGACTCTCTTCCTTATCCTACCCACTATCCCAATTTGAGTGGATGTTCTCTTCTACAATCAATCTTCCAAGGTACAAGGTCCTATGCCATTGATTATCAATTTATCTGAGACAACCGTGCAGAACATAATTAAAAGCTAAGTATCCCAATCAAGGGCCTCATTCCCTTCTGGGATACAAATCTTACCTAGATTTCTGTTTTCATACTTATATTTCACCTCTATAGTTTTATAAATATCACAGGTTCCCAATACCATTATTCATCCATCAGAATGATTCCGAACCCAAATTGAACATGTTATTAACCCTAACCATACACTGTTCCCTCAATCTAACTTTACAAAAGAGAAGGGACAGGGTTCGTCTTGCAATACAGCAATGTAGGGGATCTGCCACCTACTGAGAACCTCAAAGGTCCATGCATATTTGATCCCTGGAGAAGATGTAGGCAGCTATGGAAGACCTGAAAGACCAAAAGTCATCTTCTATGGCAAACAACCTGTTCAGGATGAAGGGTTGTGTCTGAGTAAGCCTCTGTCTTCTTAATGTAGAGAAGATGGACCAAACCAGCCCTATGAGGAGAGCTGTTCCCGCAAACTGGTGTGGCCAATTTGGAAAGCAGTATGGAGATTCCTGGGAAAGCTTGGAATGGAACCACAATTTGACCCAGCTATTGCCCTTCTCGGACTATTTCCTGAAGACCTTAAAATAGTGTATACCTCTGGGATACTGCCACATCGATGTTCTTAGCAGTACAATTCACAATTGCTGCACTGTGGGCCCAACCTAGATGCCCTTCAATAGATGAATGGATAACAAAAATGTGGCATTTATACACCATGGAGTATTACGCAGCACTAAAATATGACAAAATCATGGAATTTTAAGGGAAATGGATGGTAATAGAGCAGATTATGCTTAGTGAAACTAGCCAATCCCTAAAAAACAAATACCAAATGTCTTCTTGGATATAATGAGAGCAACTAAGAACAGAGCAGGGAGGAAGAGCAGGAAGAAAAGATTTACATTAACAGAGACATGAGGTGGGAGGGAAAGGGAGAGAAAAGGGAAATTGCATGTTAATGGAGGGAGACCCTCATTGTTATACAAAATTACATATAACAGGTTGTGAAGGGAATGGGAAAATAAACAAGGAGAAAAAATAATTACAGTAGATGGGGTAGAGAGAGAAGATGGGAGGGGAAAAGAGGGGGATCATAGAGTATAGAAAAGGTAGCAGAATGCAACAGTAACTAATAGGGCATTATGTAAAAATGTGGATATGTAACCAATGTGATTCTGCAATCTTTATTTGGGGTAAAAATGGGAGTTCATAACCCACTTGAATCTAATGTATGAAATATGATATGTCAAGAGCTTTGTAACGTTTTGAACAACCAAAAAAAGAAAAAAAAGTAGCCATGTATATGCCAATCGAAATTCATCATGATATATATATATATATATATATATATATATATATATATATATATATATATATATATAATCCACAGATGCAAAAATATTCATTTTACTGAACATGGATTTATGTATAATGTTATTGAACTAGGAAGCTCACCCATAGGTTGAATTTTCAGTTCAAACAGCGTTTAGGAGTAGTGATCTCTTCTCACAATTTGTATCTGCCAATTCAGCCACCTCACAAGTATGTACGTGTGATACCAGGTAGGATTCTCTATGTGCATATAAAAATACGTGCGCTACAGAGAAAGGGAGACAGGATTCCCATATTTATTAACTTTAAAAACACATGTAGAATTATTTCAACAAAAAATTGACTAGATTTATAGCTCCTATACTATATAATGCAAAAGGCAATTCCAACTACACACCATGCCTCCTCTGAACGGCTTGTATTTCTATTCTGCTTGGGTTATGTTTCACCATCATATTAGGATTATTAGTCAGAGTCTAGTAGTGTATGGGTTAGTGTCAAAAATTCAGTATTTCAAATGGAAAATTGGAAAATGAATCCAATGTGTATGCAAATATGTGATATACAATAATCTTCCCACTCTCATCCAGAACAATGCTTTGACATTACCTTTGCCCCAAGTAAGACACAATTAGAGGATAAGAGTTAGAAATTCTGTGAATACTTATCTGGAATGGAAAATGATCAGGAGTTCACAACCTTGTAGGTGGTAGAGGAGTTTCCAAAAGGAAGGGACAGGGGTGATCATTCAACCTGATCTTTCATTAATATTGGGAGCCATCTTGCCTTAAAGCCATGGAAAGATAATTTTTGCTTTACTATAAATTACTGCAAATTCTGAACCTGCTTGGAATGCCTGCCCATGCCTTGAACTCACCCATGCCTGTCTTACTGACCAGATCACAGCCCTCTCTGAAACCTTACTGACACCTCATAAATATTGGCCTTCCCTGGCCAGACAACGACCCTCTCTGAGGCTCTAATGGTCCTCATAATTTCTGATGCTGGGACCAGCAAATAAAAAATGTTAACTACAGTTAGTGTGATGCTTGTCAAAGTTCTGTTTTCTGATACTCCCTTTTTGTGTAACTTTTTGGGCTATAAAGCTGGGGTGTAGGAAAGGTGGGGATGCTGTCTTTTTCCCGCAGTTTTGAGAAGAAGAGTCAGCCTAGCCGGTTGAACTAATAAGCTTGCCTTAATTTGATTTTAATTTTAGTCAGTGGTCTTTTCTTGCATCCTGGTCTAACATTTTGGAGTTCCCCAGCGAGATGACGTGACCAGATCACAAGACCAGACTGCAGGAAATTCTGACGCTGGCCTTTCCTCCAGGGCTCAGGGCTGGAGAGCCAAGTTCCAAAGCCTTGGAGTGAGCCTTCGGTCCAGGGAGCACTGCAGTGAACCATCACACTAAAACTATTAGCAAGCACCTGGTGGAGGAGGCCTCCATTGGTAGGTGGTGCCTTTATAACATCTGATATCTGGTTAAGGGAGATGTCTTCTGATTACAGAGAGGTGGCCTGGGGAGGCTCACATGTACTCCTGTCCAGGACAGTAACAAGAATTGTTCTGTCCTCTGTTCTGTTCTGTATGGAATTTCTCTGAAAGGGTAGAAAGGTGCAGCCGGGCACGCAGGAGCTCCTACCCCGGAGCTTCAGCAAGACATTTCATTGCTCCTCAGTTTTTCTGTATCTTCACCAGGTTTCTGTTTCTTTGTGTTTTGTTTTGTGTTCTATATGTTTTTTGTTTGTTTGTTTTTGTGCATTTTGTTGTTTGATTTCTGTGGTAAAAACTTAAGGATATTGGATGTAAAAATGGGTAATAAAGCAAGTAAGCCTTACACCCTTTGGACTGTGTTCTAAAAAACTGTGATGAAGTTTACCCCCCTTTGTTAAGCAGGATGAGAAAAGCCCCTAGCTGGCAGCCTGGAACTCACCCACTGCAGAGGGCAATGCCTGCTGGCCACCAAGGAACAGAGTATCTCCCAGGTTAACAATGGAAACTCCTTTAAAACCCCTTGTTGCTCCAGTTCAAGAGAGTCACAACCTTTGGGCAGAGTCCCCTGTGTTTCTGCTTTGTTAGCAAAGCAGTAAACCTCCCTTTTTATTTTTCTCAAACCCTGTCCTCATTATTAAATAGGTATTAATTCGCTTCAAGGTCAGAAACCGAAATTTAAGTTACAAATTTTGATAACCCCCCGACCCTGGAACTTTTTGAGACCTGACTACTGAAATGTTAGGAGATGGAGCGAGATTGGGGTGGAACCAAACCAGAGGAGCTAGTCCCATAAGTAAAAGGAGGGACTGAGGGACTCCCAGCATCTACCAAAGCCCTGCTGCTTCAAGGAATTCCTTCCTTCGTTCGCTGCACTGTAAGGATTATGCCACCTCTGTCTTCTTAAAAAAAAAGAAAAAGAAAAAGGGGACACTAAATGCAGTAAAGTCACCATGGAAACCCTTGATATTACATTTCAGGTTGCCCTCTGTGAAAACATCTGATCCCCTTGTGAGGACATCTATCCTGCCACTGGTGTAGGAAATTTTTCTCTTATCTGCTCTGTTTTTAAGGCTTCTGTCTGTCAGCCATAGTCTGGAGCTCCTTTCTGTCTGTCTTGTGTCTTTGTTTATGGCCCTTTAAGACATGTGCAATAATGTGCTGATATTATAAATTGTTTCTTGGGAATGATATTAGTTCAATGTGTGTCTAAATGATGATGTTTTATTGTAACAATCTGGTATCTGGATGGGTTTTTGTAGCATTGCTCAATCTTGCAGTTAAAAGTCGGATTTAGGTAATTGTTTAGTTTATGATTTCAGATAATTCATGCCAGATAACTTAAATACTTAGGATGGAAAACTAAAGCACTCTACTTCCTAACATTCAGGGCAAGGGAACCATAGGTAAGCAAATTGCCCAAAGCAGGGTTTCTCCACTGAGACTTTTCTGGTTACACTGATCTCTGAGGTTTCTGAGATGTTCCCATTCCATTCAGCTATGCAGTATATGGCTATGTCACAGAGTTTGGAGGTGGTACATATCTTGGACACAAAACCATGAGCCTATTCTGGAGAGAGGCCAGAAATCAGGAGGTGAACAGGAACTTGGGAAGATAGTAGGTGTTGTCTATCCATAAGGCAAGCTGCAGTCCATTCATAAAAAGGGCAGAATAAATGCCTGGAAGCTTCCTACTAGTCAGGACACCTCCATTGATGTATTGGCTTTTCTAATAACTACAACCACGGACACAGTGGAAACACAGACATAGAAAAACTCGCCTTCTCAAACGACTTACTAGAAACAGTCGACTCCAAACCAAACAAACCACCTTTGCCTCCTATTCTCAGAACATGAGACAAAAGCACGAACTCACACCCACACAAACTAAGGCACCTCATTCCCACAACTAGGTCTGTGACTATC